>NC_063051.1:30038100-30263100 GCF_018812025.1 Megalobrama amblycephala
TTATAACGCGCGATTGCGACGTCACGTCGGACAATTCCGACTTTATAACGCGCGATTGCGACTTCACTTCGGACAATTCTGACTTTATAATGTGTGACTGCAACTTCACTTCGGACAATTCTGACTTTATAACGCGCGATTGCGACTTTATATCTCACAATTCTGAGGGGGAAAAAAAGTCAGAATTGTAAGATAAAAACTCGCAATTTCTTTTTATTTTTTTTCTGTGGCAGAAACAATGTGTAACAAGGACACTGTAAAATAAAGTGTTGGCGAAAATTTTAATTCGGTTTTAGAATGGACATGCCAGCATTGGCATTACAGTTCTATCACAATAAAGAAGTCTTCTATTGCTTTAAAAAGGCCATGTGCTACAAATGAGAAATTTGATGCAAATGTTACAAAATTATCTGGAAATACAGATCGTCTCTACATTTTTTTAATGTCATTCGTTTCTCGCTCCTTGGCCTCTTCTGTCTTCTGCCTTCATGTCTGCCAGTAATATGATCTTTCTTTCTTTCTTTCTTTCTTTCTTTCTTTCTTTCTTTCTTTCTTTCTTTCTTTCTTTCTTTCTTTCTTTCTTTCTTTCTTTCTTTCTTTCTTTCTTTCTTTCTTTCTTTCTTTCTTTCTTTCTTTCTTTCTTTCTTTCTTTCTTTCTTTCTTTCTTTCTTTCTTTCTGCCAGTCAAACTCCACTGTTTGTACCCCAAACCCTCATCACTCATCCTTTCAGCAGACTTGCCAAACATCATATTGACAGTGTCAATTCTTATTGTTTTTTGTATTTTCAATTTTATGGAATCAAAACAGCAAGACAAGCTGAATTTCGATTGATTTCTGGCAAGTTAGTGAACATGAGTGAATGTTATGAAAATGATATCCCTATGTTTCTTTTGCATCTGTGTGTGTGTGCGTCTGTGTGTGGGTGTGTTTCGGATCGAGTTGGTGTTTCCTGACTTACGAGTACATGTCTGTGCTGGCCTGACACCAATGTTGCCCACCATCTTTTCTCTTGCAGAATACGGCAGTGCAGGTGAGAGGTCCAGGAGGGCGAATAAAAGAAACTTCGGTAGATACACAATATCTAAATTTACTGCCAAAACTAGGCATTACACCCATTCCTGCACCCCTCACAATGTCCAGGGTGATGTTCTCGCCTGTAGTAGAGCTAAAAAGTGCATAGGCTTTACCAAATAAACAATCTAAAAACCGGCTTTATAGATCCAGCTAAACAAAACTCAACATTGCTGTGAAATCAGAGCATGACCTGATTGTTAGGTCTATCACTATCTCTCAGGCCGCAGTCACTTGCATGTATGCAAACCTTCAAAACCCGCAATCACTTTTTAGGTTTTCTTATGATTTTCCCCCTTTTCATCTTGTAAACATCAATGCTTCCTGCTTCCCTTATTGTTTGGCACTTATGGCTGAGCCTCAGTGATTTTGCCTAGACATGGCATCCAGGTCACAGTTTCTTGTTTGTCTTTGCAGACAAGGCTGGCTTCGGGAACAACTTCACCACTGGAGGAGATAAGTCTCTGGCCCAGAGCATGGAGACTGTGGTGGTGGGCTGCATGTTCAAGTCTCTCATCACGAGATGTGCCTCCACTACACATGAGCTTCACAGCTCTGAGAACCTGGTGAGAGTACTGCACTCATGAGCTGCCAAAACTGTGGTCTTGAGTTTATATTAGGTGATTAATAATTGGTTAATAATGATGTAGGTCATAATTTGAGGTCAACGATTATTCCACCAATCAGCTATCGATGCCAATTAATCAATATGGACGAAAAGATCTGTCACTACTTCTGTTACGTCGTGACTTAGCCACATTGTGGGATGTAAAGGTCGCAAACTGAGAAATAAAGTTGCGAGAAATAATGTCACAAATTGATAGAAATAGTGACAGTTGCGAGGAATAAAGTTGCATTGCAATATGTAGTCATTTAGTGCGTTGCTCTGAAACTCTATTGTAATTGCAAAAATTTCCAGGGATCAGCATTCTCCCCTAAAAGTGATCGGGCAGATCGTAAGTTGTAGAGTCTTGAAACTTTGAGGACTGGTAGTACTCGCACGCCGTCTACAAAGTCACCAAGACTCGCCTGACAGGGGGCACTACTGCGGTGATATGGCGTTATTTTACTGTCTAATGTCGAGAGCACATTATTGTGACGCGAGAGCATATCAATGTAATGCGCGAGCGCAAATCTGTCCGCTCGCGCGCGATATCCTTTGCTCTTGCGCAAATCTGTCCGCTCGCGCGCGGATTTCCTCTGCTCTCGCGCAAATGCTCTTAAATATACAGTGCTCTCTTATGAAATGCGTGTGGCGTCTCACGAATCTTTCCGTGCTCTTCCAGAAATTAATTTGCTTTTGGATTAAACGCTGTCAAAAGTTAAACAATCAGAAGAGACGACTGATCCATGAAAATGATACGTGGAATCTTATTGGCTGAGATTGAATTGCAAATTCTTTCTACAAAAATGATATTTCATTTCTTTACAATTTAATAATATTTAATAATATTAATCAGAAATAGAAGTTGTACAATATCGTTTGAAATTAATGAAGATATGATTCGTCCAGTGTTTTTAAATGAATTTCTTGAATTAATAATTCTGATCATCAAATACATTTTAACAGTCACTGGTCACCACCTACTGGCAGAACAGTGTAATAAGCTAAAATCAGTGTATATCGGTAGTGCAATAGTGTGTTGTTGAAAACGCTTTGTGAAGTTTATGACCACTGCTTTCAGCGGCAATGCAAAACCTGTTCGTAATTTCAAAAATAGACATAACCGAATCATTGTCATTTAGGAATAAGATCGTTTTATTTTGATTAATCATGCATACATACGAGCTTAAGTATTTTTGTATGTCATGTTTTATACCCGACCTCAAAAGAAATTGACTATGGTGGTATATGTGTAAGTATTAAGGGAATGATGATCTGACCTGATCTTGTTCCCCTAAAAGTGATCGGGCAGAGCGTAAGTTGTAGAGTCTTGAAACATTTGATAAATATTATGAAATATTCGAAAGAATTCCAGGCGCAGTTCACTCTCAGGATTCCACGTATCATTTACATGGATCAGTCGTCTCTTCTGATTGGTTGATAACTTTTGACAGCACACACCGTCTACAAAGTCACCAAGACTCGCCTGACAGGGGGCACTACTGAGGTGAAAGTATGAAATCGCTCCTAAACCATTAGGTATAGGCTCAAGTTTCTTATATCGTTGGAATCATTGGCTCAAGACAGACAAAATGCAGGCTTCACTCGTCATTCATCATCAGTACCCACAGCAGTGAAAAGTATGCATTTTTCGTGAATTTTGGATTTTTTGAAAAACCTACTTTGCAAACTAGTCCTAGGTTTTTGGCCTGATCAGAACCAAACCAGTGCAGCAGTGCAGTCTATAATTATCAAAAAACAGTAGAAATTTCGATTCACGGTCTCTAAGGGCCGCCAAAACATTCAAAGTGGGCGGAGCCACTTTTGCTAAAATGACTATAATTCGTGAACAGAATGAGATATTTTCACCAAACTTGGAGCACGTGTGTACGCACTCAATATTTGGTCACGTGAAAAAAATCACAGCGATTGACCACTTGGTGGTGCTATAACAGGAAAAAAACTTGAAAATGGCTATAATTCGTGAACAGAATGAGATATTTTCACCAAACTCGGCACACCATTGTAAGAGCTCAATCTGTGATCATGTGGTACAAAGTACATGGCGACTGGCCACTTGGTGGTGCTATAACAGGAAAAAAAACATGAAAATGTCTATAACTACTTCACTGTGACTCCGAACAAATTGCAAATTGGCATGCACTGTCTTTTTCCAAGGTGCCATGATTGTCTATGAGGACATTGGTGTATCTCAAAAAACATGGCCGCCATCGGCCAATGAAATTTGAGCAGCTATCAGACAAGGTTAACGGAGGCCGATCGGAACGAAGCTTGCTGGGCCTGTTTGACTCATGGCCCTAGAGACCTGTGAGAAATTCAAAAGAAATCGGCCACCTTTGCGTTTTTCACGTGCGTAAAGGATCTTGTATCACATGATTTTTTTTGCACACGCCCACAACATTCATATCAAATGGTAGAACTCCTCGTTCTGAGCAACTTTGCCTCTAGGACCGCTGCTGTCCATCGAATCATTCGTTAAATTTTGGAGATTATTTCAAAAACCATCTTTGCCGAGCTAGTCCTAGGTTTTTCGGCTCAACCTCGATTAACTGTTAAAAAGCTTTATAAACCATATATTTCCTCTGGTAAATTGCCCATGTTGGCTGTAATTGGTCTTTTCCATTTATGATGGAGATAGTTACAGGCTTGCTAATTAAAACATTATACCTTTTTACGCATGTGCTTAGATGTGTTCGAACCCCAATAATTGCTGCTCGCAGCTATATTTTAAAAAGTAATTGCAATTGTGAGGAAAAAGTTGCATTGTTAGATATAAAATATAAAGTCTCAATTACTTTCTAAACTTTCTTAGAAAGAAGAGTGAATATTTAAATCTATATTTTTATGTTCCATCTCTCTCTTTTCACACATTCACACTATGACTTTCTCTCCTCACATCTAAACGCTCTCAAATCAGGGTCTTTATTGTGACATACGTCAGCTGGTTCAGTTTATAAAGGAGTCTCATGGAAATGTCTTTCGGCGCGTGGCTCTCAGTGGCCTCCTGGACAGCGCAGAAAAACTTAATACTACTAAAAAAACAGACGAAAAGGAGGAAACCAAGCCATCTGCAGCAAAAAAGTACACACACACACAAATATAACACATTTCGTAATGCATAAATTAAGAATATACATGGATTGAGTGCATCTGTATCTGTGTGTCAGCGAGGAGCAGATTCCAGGAGCTCTTTTAGGAAGGAAAGACTTTTGGAGGAAGATGTTCAAATCTCAGAGTGCCGCCAGTGATACAAGCAGCCAATCAGAGCAGGACACGTCTGAGTGCACCACTGCCCACTCTGGTACCACCACAGACCGGCGTTCACGTTCACGATCCCGACGGATCTCACTGCGCAAGAAGCTCAAATTGCCCATAGGTATGTTTTTGTGTGAGAGAAGTTCTTTACAAACATGATATAGTTAAGCAATATCACTCGAGCAAGTGTTTTTTACTAGTTTCAGCCCGACGCAGTTATCGTTTTCACATCCAGCACCACGCTGTTTAAATGGCAAATGCACTCGTGCCCATCTGTTCGCCTATGGGAGTGCTGGTCTGAAAACGAGGTGTGTTCAGGTGCATTGTTGGCGTGTTGCTATTTTGAGGAACTGAAAACGACTGCACCATTGACCAAATGAACCTGGTCTAAATTCAATGACGCAGTATTTTTTAAAAATAAAAGGATTACAGTGTAAAAGATTATATTGTGTACATCTGCATGTCATAATGGATAGTCATTGCATTTATCAGAGTTGCTTATTTGCAGTAATGAAGAATTAAATTGGCTAATTATTTGACCAATCGTGGCAACACTAAACTGACTCGTCAGGTTGAGGGTGTCTATATTCCTCCATGTAAATAGCGAATCCAGCATGGTGCGAGCACTCCGGTCTTTTAAAGGGAATGGGAGATGAGACTCTGATTGGTTTATTGCACATTATGACCAAAACACACCCATGACACATTAAGAGACTAGGTATAACCCTTTTAGACCATGCAACTGGCGCGCTGACCATTTTTTCCGTCGTTAAACTATCAAAAGTGGATTCGGACACACCCTAAGTGCACCTGCGTCATGCACTTCAGACCATGTGTTTAGATCTTTAAAATAGGGCCTAATGACTTACTCATTTAGAGATTTACCACCACCTACTGGCAGTTTTAGTTTCTTATTTAGAGTATTATTTAATAAAAAAAACAAAAAACAAATCATATTCCATGTGAATAAAAAACCCATTAAAGTTATAGTTCACCTAAAAATGAAAAATTCTGTCAGCGTTTACTCACCCTCATTGCCGTTGAAGCCTAAAAGTTTGTTATAAATTCTATGTTGAATCAAATAAAATAGTTTTTTTTCTAAAGCTACTTTTTGAATGTCTATTTGATGCTTTTCTCATTTAACACAATAATGACTTTAAATTATCTTTTGGGAGAAATTGTCTAAGACAAATTTGATGTGCGATTAATTTGCAATTATTTAGATTACAAATTTGAATCGCTTGACATTTCTAAAATAAATAAATAAATAAATAAATAATATGTGTGTATAATACACACACACACACACACACACACATATACACATATATATAAGTCAAGTCAAATTTATTTATATAGCGCTTTTTACAATTGGTAATTGTTTCAAAGCAGCTTTACATATTAGAAGCACAGAAAAAAGAGAAGTGGTTAAAAATAAGCTGTACAAGCAAGCGTGGTAATATGTAACATATACAAGATGGTGCTACATTAAGCCAATGTCGGCTGACTCCCAGGGGTGGAAAAAACCCCCTAGGAGAAAAACCCAGCATGCTAACACTGGGAAAAAAGTCCTAGGAGGGAAAAAACCCCTTGGAAGATATATATAATATATGTAAATGGATATGGAGATCAAAATCTGAATTATACATTTTTATTATAGAGATTAAAAATAGATTATATATAAATATATGTAAGCGGATACGGAGATTTAAAAATCTGAATTATAGATGCAGCCAGAACTGGATCTGTAGGCCCATTGTCTCCTGGGCTACGTTGTAGTCAGGTCCAGACACAGGTTCTCCATCTGATCTGGATACGGCCTGGATCCAGCACCCGGCAAACCTCAGGATAAGCAGAGAGATTGATATTAGCGTAGATGCCATTCTTATTCTGATGTACAGGTATATCTAGTGTTATAGGAAATGTTCTCGGTTCCGGCCGACCTAATTATTGCAGCGTAACAATCCTTTAACGGATTTGAAAAAATGTTAATGTATTGATAATGTGTTATGTGTATGCAAGAGCAAAGATATGTGTTTTTAGTCTAGATTTAAACTGACAGAGTGTGTCTGCTTCCCGAACAATGCTAGGAAGATTGTTCCATAGAGTATACTTTCTGTATACTCAGCCCATTTAGTCCAAACAAAAATTTTTTCTATCCGAATCATCAGTCAAGAAAATAATATTTTTCTATTTTTCTGAATTGCAAAACCATGATCTTATACCAAATATGCATGGTTGGGTGAATACACATTGAAAATTCTAATTTCCATGATTTTCGTTTAATTCAAAGGGGTAGTTCAAAAATGAAAACTCTGTGATCATTTACTCACCCTCATGTCATTTTAAACCACATGTTGTTTCATTCATCTTCGAAACACAAATGAAGATTTATGTTAATGTGAATGCTGTACATAGGTAAGTTTGTAAAAAATTTGAAAAATTAACTTCTAATATGAGAGTATGTGAAGTTGATATTAGAACTTTTTTAAAAAAATAAACCGAATTTTATAAAGAGTTTTCAGTTCTGATTGGTTCTGTGGTGTGGTATGGATCTGAATTTAATGAAAAGTCATTCATATCTCTGTTCTTTCCTTTTTGTCACCAGCATGCCATAGGAAAGTTCGCCATCCACTCACTGTCTCCATGTTACGTATGTGTGTTGTGTTATAGTTATGCAGCCTCATCTTACAGTGTCATTATGGAAGCTTTAGTTTGAAAAAAAAAAAAAAAAAAATGCATTCAAGTTTTATTTATTTTTTAGACTTTTATGTATTGCTGTGAGAGTTTGTGTTGTTTGTCTATTTTTGTGTATATGCTGTATGAGCCGGAGCACCAGCATGAAATCTTCCCTCTTACATTCCTTTTGGCTTGTTTGCACTTCCATTTAAAGGGTACCAGAGTTCAAACATGACTAGGTCTCTGATTTACCATAGCGTTAAATTAACCTTTTTTTATGTAACTATTGAACCTGTGGAACAGGTAACTGGCTGAAACGCTCCTCTCTGTCTGGACTGGCTGATGGGGTGGAGGACCTGCTGGACATCAGCTCAGTGGACAGACTGTCCTTTATCAGACAGAGCTCCAAGGTTAGGACTATGTAGTAAGGTTAAGAGGGTCAATGACAAATAAGAGTGTCCATAATAATACAAATCTGCAAAGTTCTTAGAAATGCATCCATGTTCGTTTCATATGGATTTATTCCATTTTCAAGAAGAGATTACATTTAGGGCCAGATTTACTAAACGGGGCAAATTAGTGTGAGTGCAATTTCACAAATGCGCCAATGGGAGTGGCAAGTTTTGCACCTGATCTACTGCTGATGCGCAAGTTAAAGAACACAGACGCAGTCAAATTATTTACATAATGACCAACGCAATCTACCAAGAGCAGCGCAAATTAGCATTGGGTCAATATAAGAAGAGCTGATGCTCAACACGTGCGAGTCGACACAGGCGCAACTTGTTACGTGATATAAACGGATAGATGTTATTCCAAAGAAATTAATACGAGTGGAAAATATTTTCTCCCTTCTACCTCCTAGCAACAATTGCAGCCATGCCACAAAATGGGTGAAGACATGCTTTTTTTGGGGTGTTAAATAATTGTGCAAATACCAGTAAATTGACTAGCGCAAACCTTAGTAAATCATGATTCATTTAAATACTCTCCAGCTGAAAGGAAAACTCCTACAAATGCATATGCAATAAGGTCAGCCACAAAAATGCTTTTTCAGCGCTAATTTTGTACTGCGTGTCTTTAGTGAATCCCGACAGTAGTTTTTTAATGGCAAAAGAGGGTTTGCGCTGGCGAAAGCTGTTAGTAAATCTGGCCCTTAATGACTCTAAAATGTCATGTGGTGTTACCATCAAGTAAAAAGTAATAAAATACTTTCCTTATACTTTGAATACATGTTAGTGTACTCTCTCATTGCTCATTATTTAATCATTATATTCAAACAAGATTTCAAATTTATATTTTCAAGGTAAAAATTATATTTTACAAAATATATGAATTGTTAGTTGTATCACCTTGACACAGGGTTATTATTAACTAAATACAATTTCATTTCTTGAAATATAATAAACTCAGATTCATGTATTTCTTTGTCAACATTATCAACGCCAAAATGAATCTGCAGCAGTCAGGTGGTACAAGTAAGATCTCTGTAATTTGTTTGCATTGATTGTTATTGTAATGTTATGTGCTTTGAGACATGAAGTAATTTCTCATGCTTTCAAAGCTAGCTTGATATTGCTAGCCTCTCCGAAATTGCTTACCCTACCTTTAACTGAAATCAAATAAAAAAACTTTTTTTAAATTTTATTTCAGCTAGTAATTACATTTCTCATTTTTGTTTAGTTTAAGTTGGAGTAATAAAATAACCAAAACTGAAAAATAAAATGTAATAAAAACAAAATTACTAAAAATTTAAATAAAATTAAAGTGAAAACAGAAAATATAAAAATAAAAATCTTATAAAAATATTAACTTTATTTTAATTTTAACTTTATGCCCCTCATGTAAAAAAAAAATAAAAATAAATAGAAGATGATTATTCCAGCCACTGTATGAATGAATTGCATTTTTGAATAAATTATTAGATTGAGACAAAAGAGAGTTGACCTGATTTTTTTTTTAATGATTTATACTTAATTGGATTTTCTTATTCTACAAACAAACAATAATGTAAAACACATATATTACACACAAAGGCACACAAAAAAACAAAAAATGGATTAATACTAATATTGCATAGACATGTAAACACAAGGAGGGGGAAGGAGGTTATTAATTTTTAGATCCCACTGGAAATTATGCCATCGTTACTGTGATCATTAGTGCAATCATTTTTCTGCCTCACCTAATTTCTTTCTTGGGAATAAAGCTGAACCTCTTCATGGAAGATATATAGACTTATTAGACCTCATGTCCTTGATCCAAGTCTTTCCTGTACATTCAGGTCAAGTTCACCAGTGCAGTGAAGCTGTCAGAGGGTAACGCTGTTGAATATGGGCGAGAGGAAGAGGAGAATTTCTTCAAGCGGCTCGGTAAATGGCGGTCTGGTCGGAGGAACCCTTCCAAGATTCACCACACAGAAGAGAAAGATGGTAGAATCCTCGGGGGCCTTCCCCCACCCTCGCCCACAATTCGCTCTGTTTGTTTGTGTGCGTGTGCCGTACTTGATGTGTCTTGTGCTTCTGGTACACCATCTTCCATGCCAGCTGTCTGTGTGTTTGTCCATCTTTGTCAGAACCATCTGCTGGAAGAGGAACTGTGGTTCTCTGACCTATGACCAGGCACCATGACCCGCCACAGCTTTGTCAAAGTTGTCGTGAACCTTCAGCTCTCCAAGTTAATAGTTATTAGATATTTTTTGGGGAAATTCACAAGTCCGTGGTTTGTAGATGTTGTAGTGACAAAAACAGACTTGCATGTTCATTCAGTATCACCAGATGCATATTTCACCAGCTGTTAAAACCTGTTCATGCAGAAATTATACCCTCCTTTTACTAAAAAACTTTTCTGTACCACCGACAAGGTTGCCACGGATTCCAGGAGCGCTTGGCTGCCAGTCAGGAGGCCATAAAGAATAAGAACATTGTGAATCTAGGTGCAATCAGACAGGGCATGAAGAGGTTTCAGTTCCTGTTGAACTGCTGTGAGCCGGGAACCATACCAGATGCTTCGATTTTAGCTGCGGCGCTGGACCTGGTCAGTTCGGATTCTTCTGTTTATATACAAAATGGTGTCACATTACTTTTGAAGCATATCTGCTGGACTAAAGAAACTTGAAACCTGTTATTTTCTGAAATGCATTTTCAGATCTTTATATTATGTTTCTGGGGGTTAACTTATGAAGCTTTTAAATTGAGATCAGCATTTGGATTTTTAGGGGTTCAAGCGCGTAGTTTGGTTGTAATTGTTAAAATTTCCAGCATTCTCCCTTAAAAGTGATCAAGCAGACCAAATCATAAGTCGTAGAGACTTGAAACTTTGAGGGAAACTTTTTCGGGCATTTTGGATTTTTTGAAAAACCTACTTTTGTGAACTAGTCCTAGGTTTTTGGCCCAATCGTGACCAAACCAGTGCAGCAAGATCCTCTGGAATCTGATTGTCAATAATTATCAAAAAAAGTTGAAATTTCGCTTCATAGCCCCTAATGGCCGCCAAAACGTTCAAAGTAGGTGGAACCGCTTTTGGTAAAATGGCTATAACTTGTGAACAGAATGAGACATTTTCACCAAACTTGGCCACCTATGTAAGAGCTCATTCTGTGGTCACGTGCAAAAGGACATGGCGACTGGCCACTTGGTGGCACTATAACAGGAAAAAAAACATGAAAATGGCTATAACTACTTAACCGTTAGTCCAATTTACTTGAAAATTGGCATGCAGTGTCTTTGTCCAAGATGCCATGATTGTCTATGAGGACATTGCTGTATCTCAAAAAACATGTCTGCCATCGGCCAATGAAGCACCTATTAGACAAGGTTAATGAAGGCCGATTGGAAGGAAACTCAGTAGGCATGTTTGACTCACGGCCCTAGAAGTCTGCGAGAATTTTGAAAGAAATCTTACGCCTCTGTAATCACATGGTGTTTCACACATATACACAATATTCATATAATTCGATAGATCTCTTCATACTGAACAACTTTGCCTCAAGAACCACTGCTGTCAATCAAATCGTTCATTAAATATTCACGATTATGTCAAAAAACTATTTTTGCAAACTAGTCCTAGGTTTTTCACTCAACCTGAATAAAACCAATCCAGTACAATTCTGTGGACTTTCCAGATCAATAATTGTCAAAGAAAAAAGTTGAACTATCCTTTGGATAGCTATAACAGGGTAATTTAGAAAATGGGCATGGCCAAGGCCATGCAAAAGCCTATAACTCCTAAACGAAAACTTGGAACTTCACGGAAATTGGTGCACACGTGCGACATATGATTCTAAACAAGCTTGCAAACTTTTATGGAGATCTGACCATAGATGGCGCTATAACTGTTAAAAAGCATTTAAAAAAAAACATGTATATGCTTAGTAAATTGCCTGTATTGGCTGTAAATGGTCGTTTCCATCTATGATCTAAGTGGTTAAATGCTTGCAAAATAAAACATAATACCTTTTTACTCATGTGCTCAAAGGCCTTAAAGCGCTTGAATCCCAATAATTGCTGCTCACAGCTATATATATAATATCTATATATATATATTAGAGAAAATAAGGAACTGAATATTGTCTTGTTGAATTTGATAAATGTCTTTGCCAGGAAGCTCCTGTGGTGGCAAGGGCCTCGCTTTTCCTGGAGTGTGCCCGTTTTGTGCATCGCTGTAATCGTGGTAACTGGCCAGAGTGGATGAAAGGTCACCATGTGAACATCACTAAGAGAGGGCTGTCCAGAGGACGATCGCCTGTAGCAGGAAACAAACGGAACACGAAGCTCCAGTGGAACGCAGCCAAACAGTTTTACCAGTGGGGAGATGTGAGTCACACGATTAGGCTGACAGATATGCAGATTTTGTCTTTCCTGCAGAAAACCTTCTTATATAATTTTTGAGATTCATTTGTGGTATTTGGCTGCATCTAATATATGTATCCTCAAAAAGGCAATAGGCACTCGGCTGAGTGAAATTTGCCACTCGGACAGTGAGAGTCCAGCCAACATCTTGGGTTTTATCTACGATGAAGAGAGCAAGAGGCGAGCGAAAAAGGAGGATGAGGAGGAAGATTATCTGGATGACAGTAAGAGTGAAAATGACATCAAACAGACGATGTTCAAAACCAATACAATGCTAGCTAATGGTTTTTGTATGATTCTTTCAACAGACACAGTCAACCCTACAAAGTGTGGCTGCCCTTTTGCTCTGAAGATGGCTGCTTGTCAGCTGCTTCTGGAGATCACCACTTTCCTGCGAGAGACTTTTCCCTGTCTCCCCAGACCCCGAACAGAGCCCCTTGTGGTCAGTTTTGGTATTGTTTTCCTCTGACCAGATTGATTCATGTGACTTGATTAACCCTTTGGGCTTCTTCGGTCAAAAATGACTGAAAAATGTATGTTTTGAATGTTTTTTTGCTTTATCAGAATGGGATGACAGTTGGTGACTTTTGTCGCATTAGCGATGTGAACATGCAAAAAAAATCATGGACATATGTTAAAGGGGCAAAAAAAAAGTCAAAAATGACCAACATAGGAAATATGTTGTCAGAAGTCAGAAGTAAGCAGATCTTACATTGCACAAAAAACAGACTTGTCTTTTGGCTCCCATAGGATTTAGAGAGCTGCCGCTTGCGTCTGGACCCTGATCTAGGCCGTCACCGCTATGAGAGGAAGATCAGCTTTGCAGGAATCCTGGATGATGAAGACGGACACGATTCTTTGAACAGCAGCAGCCACACCCTCAAGTCTGACACTGGCTGTGAGGAGAAGAAATCATCACAAGAGCCGCTGGGTAAAATGAAAGGGGAATAACTGTCTGCATGTACATGTTTGATAGATTTATCATTTCATTTTGTCTCGTTTCCTCTCCACAGCTCCCATTAGGAAGATCCGTATTGGTGGCTCTCGTTTGCTACAGATTAAAGGAGCAAGGAGTTTCAGAGTAAAGAAAGGAGGCTCTTTGTCTTCTATCCGCCGAGCAGGGAGTCTGAAGAGCACTAAGATGTCCAGACAGGACTCTGAGTCTGAGAATGATGTGGATTCGGAGCGGCTGCTCTCCCAGAGCAGGGATACTGTCACTGATATAGGTCAGACGATGCTGCTTCAGTTATTTTGGTGTTAAATTTGTAAATGTTGTTATTAGGGAGTTGGTTAAAGCAGAATACCTTGTTTTGAAAGATGTTAATAATAAATTTAACTGAATAATAGAAATCTATTTGTCAGGCTGATCCAATAAACACAAAGGTAATGTTTTTAATAAACATCTAATCATATCACATACATATTATGACATAATGGTCAGTTTGTAAAGCTAATATGACTAAAGTGTGAACTTTTTATAAATGAAAATACTCAAGGTGTGTAAAAGGAGTTTAAATTGGATGGCTATTTTGTAGTCCTTTTATTTAAATTTTATTTTTTAGTTTATTTTAAATGTTTATGCTGCTGTTTTAAACCTGTAAAGAAAATCAGCCTGTTGTGCCATGTTATATGTTTGATTCAAGCTAAACCTTTTTTTACCAAATTTGTTTTAGATTTATTAGCTTGATTTACATAAAAGGTCACAATAAAAATAAAATAATAGTCATATATGGAAACTACAGTATATACGGAGATCAGATACTTCTAAAAATACTATACAAATTTGCTTAAGCAGATAATGGCTTTCCTGCACATCATTAGTAGTTATGCAGTAAAGAAAAAATTGACAACACGTTAAGAACTTAAAGGGATAGTTCACCCAAAAATTATCCCATGATTTACTCACTCTCAAGCCATCCTTGGTGTATATGACTATCTTCTTTCAAATAAAAACATTTGGAGATATATTTAGAAATATTCTGGCTCTTCCAAGCTTTATAATGGTAGTGAATGGGGGGCGAGATTTTGAAGCCCAAAAAAGTGCATCCATCCATCATAAAAATAATCCATACGGCTCCAGGGGGTTAATAAAGGCCTTCTGAAGCGAAGCGATGGGTTTTTGTAAGAAAAAATATCCATATTTAAAGGTGCCCTAGAATCAAAAATTGAATTTACCTCGGCAGAGTTGAATAACAAGAGTTCAGTACATGGAAATGACATACAGTGAGTCTCAAACTCCATTGTTTCCTCCTCCTTATATAAATCTCATTTGTTTAAAAGACCTTCTGAAGAACAGGCAAATCTCAACATAACACCGACTGTTACGTAAGCAGTCGGGATCATTAATATGTACACCCCCAATATTTGCATATGCCAGCCCATGTTCAAGGCATTACACAAGCCAGTATTAAAGTCTGGATCTGTGCACAGCTGAATCATCAGACTAGGTAAGCAAGCAAGAACAATAGCGAAAAATGTCAGATGGAGCAATAATAACTGACATGATCCATGATAACATGATATTTTTAGTGATATTTGTAAATTGTCTTTCTAAATGTTTTGTTAGCATGTTGCTAATGTACTGTTAAATGTGGTTAAAGTTACCATCGTTTCTTACTGTATTCACGGAGACAAGAGAGCCGTCGCTATTTTCATTTTTAAACACTTGCAGTCTGTATAATTCATAAACACAACTTCATTCTTTATAAATCTCTCCAACAGTGTGTAATGTTAGCTTTAGCCACAGAGCATATAGCCTCAAACTCATACAGAATCAAATGTAAACATCCAAATAAATACTATACTCACAGGAATCGATGCATGCATGCAGCATGAATGACGAACATCTTGTAAAGATCCATTTGAGGGTTATATTAGCTGTGAACTTTATAAATGCACTGTATTATAGTCGAGAGCTCAGGAGGGCAGGGAGCGAGAGATTTAAAGGGGCCGCAGCCTGAATCGGTGCATAGTTAATGATGCCCCAAAATAGGCAGTTAAAAAAATTAATTAAAAAAAAATCTATGGGGTATGTTGAGCTGAAACTTCACAGACACATTCAGGTGACACCTTAGACTTATATTACATCTTTTGAAAAGACCTTCTATGGCACCTTTAAAACTTTATAAACTAAAATAACAAGCTTCTGGCAGACGACCGTATGCATACTCCGCAAGTCGACTTGCGCCACAAGAGTAACCTGTGACACGATGAATGACGCAGGATGTAGGAGCATCGTAAGATTAGACGCCTCTCACAGTTCAAACAAATAGGGCTGTGTAACAAACTCAAGCTCCTCTTCTCTTAAATCCTCTGACATTTCTCTTTAAAATTTCTCGTTTCAGACTTCTAATTCGTGACCAGTGTTTTGTTTTGCTCTGTCCTCTGCGCTTCTGCGTTCATAATTGCATCATGCGTCGGGTCAAGAGGTCACTCTTCCGCTGCAAATCGATGTGTATGGCCGTCTGCTGGAAGCTAGTTATTATAGTTAATAAAGTTTTAAATATATTTTTCTTACAAAAACCCATCAATTCACTTCAGAAGGCCTTTATTAACTCCCTGGAGCCGTATGGATTATTTTTATGATGGATGAATGCGTTTTTTTGGGGCTTCAAAATCTCGCCCCCCATTCACTCTCATTATAAAGCTTGGAAGAGCCAGGATATTTTTAAATATATCTCTGATTGTGTTCATCTGAAAGAAGATAGTCATATACACCTAGGATGGCTTGAGGGTGAGTAAATCATTTTTGGGCGAACTATCCCTTTAATTTCATTAGTAAAATTTGTGTACGTGTTATCTGTTTAGGAAGTCCGTGGAGTGCTAGCGAGCCAAGCATTGAACCTGAAGGTCCTGGCAGCACAGGGGGTGTGGAGGACAACTACCATCGCAATATGTCATGGCTGCATGTAAGTGCCATCACTTTGACTTTTCCCTGTGTGAATTAACTGTGCGTGATATTTGTTCCTTACACTTCTCTTCCTCAATTTCCAGATTATGATTCTGCTGTGCAACCAGCAGAGTTTCATCTGCACTCATGTGGATTTCTGCCACCCCCGCTGCTATCAGCACCACAGCCGTTCCTGCGCTCGGCTCGTTCGCGCCATCAAACTTCTGTACGGCGAGACGGTGGACAGCCTGAAAGAGAACAGTGCCACCGGCAATATCAGCGGCCGTGCCAAGAAGAGCAAAGAGGTGGTTAAAAATATTCAGTGCAAGTAGAAACATGTCGCTGGTTTCAGCACAAAGGAAGATAATCAGGATCTTGTTGTAGCAGCTTCTTTATTCCAACAAACTCAGAACAGAACAACCAACTTAACACTGACGAGGACAGACAGAGAACTGAGATGAATCTAACTAACTCACTTTAGTTAGATTCATTGAATAAAATGTGAGTTTTAACAAGTGTGCTGAAATCATTGATCTCGATCCTGCTCTGACTGACAGCTTCAGTGATTATAAAGACAGAGCGATGATCGCTTTCTGTGTCATTCATTCACAAGAAAAGTTATTGTTTTTCATGAGATTTTGAGAGTACTTCATACTTCACCTTGACAAAATGTATTTTTAAACCTAGTGATTTTATAATCTTTAATATTTATTCAAAAGCGAAACTGAGTGAAAAACTATTTCAGGAAATGCCTAATATGAGCCAATAAATGGTCCTCTGCCGCCATCTGCTGGTTATAGTGGTAATTAATGTCTTTTTATTTTTAAATTAAAGTGTTTTCTATCAAATCTTGGATTTCCTACATCTTGAAACGTTCAGTTTTACAAATGTAGACAATCTCAGAAGGACGAACCAATAATGTTGTTGGTCATCACTTTAAAAATAACATTTGAAGTGCTGGAAAAATGTTGCGTACGTGTCTAATTAGATTAGTGCGTTTCTTATTCAAACGTTCGCAGTAGCTTCGTCTTTATTGCAATCAATAAAACTGGTTTATTGGCAAATTAGTTAAGTGTGATAACTGCATTAATATATAAACACAACATTAAAAAGTCAATCATTGATGGTTTTGTGTCGATGTAAAGTGAGTACAGAATGACAGCTAACAGTTCACCGGAAATGCCCAAACTGGCTTGATGAAAATACCATGATGATACCAGGAAGTAACCGTGGATATGGTCAATTCCTCAAAACTCTAAACACGCTCAAGTGTGTTACATGCTTTTTTCTGAATCAATTTACATGCAACAACTAAGTGACACTGGCAGAGTGGATCCTCATTTTCACATTAAAGAAAAAGTAAGCAGTTTGGAAATGAAAATGGCAAAAAATTCAAGATATGGATGCAAAAATGCCCCTTGTTTTTTTACATTTATAACATACAGTATTGTTAAGCAGTTTCACATGTGTGCTGTTTTTCCCGATTTGTGATTTAAGTGCATTTTAGCCACAATATTGTTTTAATAGTTCTAAACAAAGACACAATAGAATTCAGTTTCTGAATAAATCCATGTTTTGAATGAATCGGTTGAGCAACTGATTCAATGACTCATTCACTTGCTTTGTTGCTGAATGAATCAGTCCTTTCGATAGAACTAAATTGGATTGATTCAGTAGCTATGTTTCCATCCACCTATTTTTATGCTCATTTTGGGATATTGCATAAAAAACGCTGGATGGAAACGCCAAGATGCTCATAAATTCTAAAAACACGCTTAAAAAACTTAAACTCTGAGGCTCAAATAATTTATTATATATGAACATTATTAGATTCAGTGGATTTTATTGCAGAAACTTCCATTTTTCTTAGTGACATTTAGTGCCAGTGTATCAGGAAGTGATGTTTTTGTTCTCTTTGACTCGCTGGATGGAAACACTGCTTTATTTGCAAATGTTTTATGCGATATTCAAAATTTGCACGTAAGTTAAATACGCAACTTTGGATGGAAACGTAGCTAATGTCTCGCTCATTAAGTAAATATATTCATTCCACCCAAGTAAATACAATCCAAGAGCTTTAGTCCTGTAGAGTGTGTGTTGTCTAAATGAGCCCTTCCTCAGCTTGCCCAAGTACAGTATATAATTGTTTTTTTGTTTCAGTGTTCAGATAAATCCTGCCTCCGGACCCCTTCCATGAAAAGACGCCCCACTGACAACAGCGCTGAGGGGAAAAAAGACACTGGCATGCTAAAATACATCCGCAACCAGGTCTCTCCTTTCTGTCCACTACAGACAGAACGTCACTGGTGTACAAGCTATTGCTATTGTTACAAATACATAAAGACTGTGAGTTAGTTGTGTTAAGTATGCGATGCTCTACTCTTTTAGGTGATGAGCCTGTCTCCAGCCCCTCTGTCCTTGCTCATAAAAGCCGCCCCTATCCTGACTGAGGACATGTACGGAGACATTCTGCCTGCAGCGTGGGAGCTCCTGCTGAGTGTGGATGAACATATGGCTGCAGCTGCAGGTCTGTCTGGATAACATGTTCCTCCCGTGCCGGGCAATCGACTCAGGGTCATTAGTTAGTTAGACTTTGAAATGCAGTTCTTTTTTTTCTTTTTTTTTGGATAACTGTTTTATAGCACATTTTATAGCAATGGGATTTTATTCCTATTTAAGGCATTGCAGAACTATATTTTTATTTTATAATGTTGATGATCATTGCTCTGTTCCAAACCCTAGTGGGCAGTCATCTACACTGTGTGTATTTTAGGTACTTTTAAAGTCACCATGAAATCAAAATTAACAATTTTTATTTATTTATTTATTTATTTATTTATTTATTTGAATATTGAAATATTTATTATAAATAATTCATCCATGCACATCATTATTAGTGTGTGTGTGTATATATATATATATATAATTTCATGTCCCTTCATAATATTTAATTACTTATGTCAATCAATTAAAAAAATAACACATTAATAAAATGTTTTTCTGGCTTTTTAATATTTTTATATTGTAATAATTTCACAGTTACTCTCCAAATTAATGTAGAAACAACTTAAAGACAGTATATTTTAAATATTTGTTTAATGGCATCTTTTTATGAATGAAGGTCAGATTCACTGATCCTGCTACTGATGAATCTATGAAACTGATTTTTTTTATTTTTTTATTAATGAATTAGACATTCAACATTACAGTATAAATGAAAGCATCTATTTCTACATTTATTAGGCTTTAAAAAAATAACAACTTTTAATTAAAGTGAACTTAAAACAATCTTCGCATAAACCAATCATAATAAATGTCATATTTACCTGTCTAACAGATAGGAAATATACAGAAATTGAATAAAGTTATCAAACACTTTACAGTCTTCACTGCATAAACTATAAATGTAATCTATATCTATATTAAAGCTACAATTTTGTCTGTTCTCTTTCTTCTTTGATGAACATTAATGTCAGACATCATCACAGCAACTGGTTTATTAGGCTGCTGTCACTTTAAGAGCTGCCGCTGCCGAACATGACGTGAATCTCATTTTCTCACAACTCTTTAAGTTCATTTAAGATGTTATTTAACTCATTTATGACTGCTCTTATGAGGATACTCCACAAAACGGGCATTTTGGCATAATTCTGTGTTATTGTTTGTTCAAGCGTGAAAGAACTCGATACTGGCGCGCGTCTTTCTGTCACACGAGTCGTGTGTGTGTCACATGACACATTCACAGACAGCATGTTCTCATTTGTCTTGTGGCGCTTGAATGGTTTAAAAGCATTTGCATGAATAAGAGCGTGATCATATAATGCAAGGCTAGCCAAATTATAACGAAAAATGGATGCTGCGTTAAATATTTTTAATGCATTAAACTGAAAAAAATTATTAACATGCTAATTTTGACAGCCCTATATTTAATCAAAATAAATTCCCCTCCATCTTGCAATGACATCCCTTCACTTCTTTGATGACGTATTTAATGGCATAAGGATATATATATTCACATTAATCATTATCATGTGTAAACACACACACAGCTGCCCTGTTCCTGCTGTGCGCGGTGAAGGTGCCGGATGGAGTGACCGAGATGATGATGGCTGAATTTCAGCACCAGGAAGCGTGTCAGAGAATTAACTCCATTTTGAAGTTCTACACTGTCTGGAGATTCCGTTACCAAGTGTGGCCTCGGATGGAGGAAGGGGCTCAGCAGATTTTTAAGGTATTACTGATGGAAAAACACTTTGCAGTATGCTTGTACACTTCTAATTTCAATGCATATTCTTCTGTTATTATTTTGTTTAAATCATTATATTATTGTCAATATCAATCTCTCTCTCTCTCTCATAGATTCCTCCTCCCAGCATTAACTTCACTCTGCCCTCTCCTATCCTGGGAATGCCCTGTGTGCCCATATTTGACCCTCCATGGGTTCCTGTGAATGCAGGCACTGTTCCGGACGCAATTAGTGAAGATCAGTCTGTACGTGTTAGTGGCCCACCACAACAAACATATCCTGGTCATGCACAAATTTTACAGCAGATAATCTTTCTCTTCTCTCTGTACACTTCAGAAGTCATTCTCGGCACGTGCAGTGTCTCGCTCTCACCAGCGGGCAGAGCACATCCTGAAGAACATGCAGCAGGAGGAAGAGAAGAGGAGGCTCGGTCGGGAGGCCAGCATCATCACGGCTATCCCAATCGCACAAGAGGCCTGCTATGAGCCCACATGTAGTCCCCCGCCCGAGCAGGAAGAAGAGGGTGTGTCATTTCTGTGCTGTATATCATAAGAATCATAAGAATCATCTTGATCTTTTCAGATAAAAGATATTATATTAAAGGGTTAGTTCACCCAGAAATGAAAATTCTGTCATTAATTACTCACCCTCATGCCGTTCCACACCCGTAAGACCTTCGTTCATCTTCAGAACACAAATTAAGATATTTTTGATGAAATCTGAGAGATTGACTGCAACGTCAGTACCACTTTCAAGGTCCAGAAAGGTAATAAAGACATCGTTAAAATAGTCCATGTGACTACAGTGGTTCAACCTTAATGTTATGAAGCAACAAGAATACTTTTTGTGTTCTAAAACAAACAAAAATAGCAACTTTATTCAACAATTTCTTCTCTTCTCTGTCAGTCTCCTACGCTGTTGATGTCAACACAGTGCAGCACTTCCGGGTTCTACGTCAGAAGAATGCCAAAATTGTTGAATAAAGTTGAATTAAGGTTGAACCACTGCAGTCACATGACTGTTTTAACGATGCCTTTAGTACCTTTCTGGACCTTGAAAGTGTTGATTATATTGCTGTCTATGGACGAGTCATAAACCTCTCGGATTTCATCAAAAATATCTTAATTTGTGTTCTGAAGATGAACGGGTGTGGAACGACATGAGGGTGAGTAATTAATGACAGAAATTTCATTTTTGGGTGAACTAACCCTTTAAGCCCAGTGATCAATCTTGTTTTCAGAACATGTTCATAGAGTTGAGCTAATTATGTGCAAATGTAACATGTGGGATCGTCTTCTCTGTCAGTAGAAGATGTGGTGAACCTGACATCACGTCGTCTGTCCGTCAGCCCTTCCTGTGCCTCCAGTAACTCTCACAGAAACTACTCCTTTCGCAGAGGCTCCGTGTGGTCAGTGCGGTCAGTGGTCAGTGCTGAAGGTAAGTATTTATATTTATGACACATTTAGGAGTAATTGATCAAATTGATTTTATTGTTTGCTATTCATGTGGTTTGTTTTACCTTACAAGATGATGAGAACACAACAGAACTCACACCAACACATCACATGCTGCAGCCACCGCAGGCTGTTTTCCCTCCGTGCATATGTGCTGCCGTGCTGCCCATCGTGCACCTGATGGAAGATGGAGGAGTTCGGGAAGATGGAGTTGCAGGTGAGAGGCAAAGAAGAATCTTTCGACAAACTTGACTTTCTTTTAGATCCTCACACTACTGTGTTTCTTTGCTTTGTGTTCCCACAGTGTGTGCTGTTGCTCAGCAGGTCTTGTGGAACTGCCTGATTGAAGATCCAGCACTGGTTCTTAGACACTTCCTTGAGAAACTCACTGTCAGTAACAGACAGGTAAGGTCAACTACACTGTAAAAAAAAAAAGGGGGGTACAAAAACAGCAGGGCTGCCAGAATATGTCTGTTTAAAAACAGAAAATACTGTTAGAAAAAAAAAAAAATAGATAATAATAATAATTTCTTACCAATAAATACTGTTTATTACTGTAATTCTACACAAAATCTCCTTATAATCCCATAAAATCTTTTACTTTTAACATACATTGAATATTAGAATACATCCATACACCTCTTTAAAAAAAAAAAAAAAAAAAAAAATGGCAGCTGTGGTTGCCAGATATTTTCCATAAAAAAATACGGTAGCAACATTTGAACATTTGATTTGTTTTACTGATATAACTTAATTTTACAGTAAAAAACAACAACAAAAAACGTTTTTCATTTACTGATATAATGTTAATTTACCAACCTAATGAAGCACTAACATCTGTTTTGTACCTTTGTAATACACTGACAACCACCAATAACAAATGGTGATGAGAGTCACATGATGAATCAAAGCTCATTAAGCTGAGAAGGTTAATACTTATATATAGAAGGAGCACAGTGTCATTCACACAATAAACACCATCATGGTAACACACATCACATTAAAAAAAAATGCAGGGTAACACTTTACTTGAAGGGGTGTGCATAAGACTGACATGACACCTTCATAATCTTGACATGACACGTGTCATGAATATGAAGGAGGTTTTATGCATGTTTATGACAACTGTCATTAAGTGTCATTCGCTCAATTATGTCATTTTTAATGCAAAGATGACATTGTTTGAGATGTCCGAGTTATGACAACTTGACATAAACCAATACATCATAACCTGTCAGTGTCTTTGTCATGACAACTTGACATTAGCAAAACATCATAACCTGTCATAAACATGACATAGCAGATTAATTATCAAACTTAAAAAAAAAACTAATTAGCGTTATGGGTTAACATTACATTACATTATTTTGGTAACACTTCAGTATAGGGAACACATATATAAACGATTAACTATGACTTTTCCCTCAATAAACTCTTAATTTACTGCTTATTATAGTTAATTGTTAGGTTTAGGTATTGGGTAGGGTTAAGAATGTAGAATAAGATCATGCAGAATAAGGCATTAATATGTGCTTTATAAGTACTAATAAATAGCCAATATTTTAGCCATATGAATGCTAATAGTAATAAGCAACTAGTTAAAAGACCCTAAAATAAAGTGTTACCATTATTTTATAACAGTGTCATCTTTTTTACGAAATTTGAAATTGTCTATTATCTGACCTTCTGTTGGAGGAAACTTAAAAAAAAAAAAAAAAAACATGAAATGAAAAATAGTCATGACGCTGTTATAAAATTATTTGTCAGAGTTTTGTCACTTAATTGTGACATTTTAATGACAAGTTCAATTTGTACCACTGTACTTGAGCTCAAGATACATATTTATGACAATATTATAATGGCCTCATGACAGCCAATGTCGAAACCAACCACATGACAGTTTAATGTAATGTTAACCCATAAAGCTAAATGATGTCAAGTTGTCATGACAAAGACACTGACAGGTTATGATGTATTGGTTTATGTCAAGTTGTCATAACTCGGACATCTCAAACAAGGTCATCTTTGCATTAAAAATGACATAATTGAGCGAATGACACTTAATGACAGTTGTCATAAACATTCATAAAACCTCCTTCAAATTCATGACATGTGTCATGTCAAGATTATAAAGGTGTCATGTCAGTCTTATGCACACCCCTTCAAGTAAAGTGTTACCCAATGCAATAAACATTAATTTAACAACGTTAGACGTAACATAAAACCTTACTGTAAAAAACTAAGAAACATCGTTATTTCAACAAATACATCAAATGTGAAGTATCACACAGGGAATTTTATGGTTTTTCACTGTAAAATTAAACAATGACAAAAACTGTAAATTTAACAGTGTTTTACTGTAAAATTACATTAAATGTAACAAATTCTGTTAACAAATTAAGTTTTTTACCTTAGCAGTTTTACAGTCTTTTACTGTTAAAATCACAATTATTTTTTACAGTGCATGTACAAATACTATTATTTAACCGTAAATAAACCTCACTTTAACCAACACATTATCTTAAATGTTAAGAAAAAACATGTTGAATGACTGCAGATTTCTGTAGTTATACATTTGTTTCCTTTTTTCTGTATTTACAGGGGAAAAAAAGAAGTAAAAATACAGAAAATTAGCTTTTAAAAACAGAAATTTGATGTAATACCAAAATACAAGCAATTCTATGTAAATTTAATAGTGGAAATATAAATTACAGAAATATCTGTAAAACAACAGGTATTTCATTGAAAATTCTGTAACTAATACCTGTAAAATTGCATTTATTTTTAACAGTGTAAGTAGTCCTGCTCTTAGAGAATAAAAGATGAGTGTGTGCTGTTATATGATGAAACATGCTTATTGTTACAGGATGAGCTGATGTACATGCTGAGGAAACTGCTGCTTAACATTGGGGATCTGCCGGCACAGACCTCGCACATTCTATTCAACTATCTGGTGAGACTTTAGCATTGCTTTCTCAATACGAATGTGAAGACAGAAGAATTTGTTTATAGATGCTCTAATTTAAATGCCCAAGTAGTTTGAGGGAACACTCTTAAAAATGAAAGTGCCAGAAAGAAGCAAAAAGGGGGTTTCACAGCAATGCCATAGAAGAACCATTTTGGATTCCAGGAACCATTTTTCTGAAAAAGTTTAATAAACCCACGCTCGCTCTGTCTCTCTCAGGTGTACACATGCACTGTCACCATGTAATGCACTTGCCAGATCTTTTAGAGACAAATACCGTAATGCAAAAATCCAAACTCTGACATTTTCTGGAACAGGATCCAGCAGGATCTGACTCAAATTAAGCAAAAAAGTTCCATGGATGTTAAAGGGTTCTTCATGGAAAATGGATCTTTGTTATGGATTGTTAACCCAAAATGAAAATTCTGTCTTCTCCAAAACGAACTCTGTTATTCTTCAAAACAAAAATTAAGATTTTTTTAATGAAACCTGAGAGGTTTCTGTCCCTCTATGGAATAAAATTCATCCAAAAAGGTCATAAAGCTAAAATAAATCCATGATAGTTTAATGTTTTTTATTTTATTTTATGTTATTGGCATCTAAACAATTCTAAACAATGATCTACATACATACATACAGTAGAGCACATCACATATGGTCAACATGGAAGCTCAAACGAGAACCAATGAGTTTTTTTTTCATGCACAATCATCCATGTTTACCATATGTATGTGTTTATATGTGAAGATAAATCTGTTCATTATATAAAGCGATCATATCTCTTCATAAGACCTGGATTAAACCACTTGATTCATATGGATTTGGATTTATAACCCTTTTGGCTCTTCTAAGTTTTGGTGACCATCAAAAAACATCTCAGGTTTCATTAAGTCTGGAACGACACAAGGGTGAGTAAATGATGACAGAATTTTCATTTTTGGGTGAACTATCCCTTTAAGAATGAAGGATGGGGATGCAGGGATCTCATTATGCAGATCTGAAATCTGATATTTTTCTAATTCTTTCCCAGGTGGGCTTGATCATGTATTTCGTGAGGACTCCCTGCGAGTGGGGCATGGATGCCATATCAGCCACATTGACCTTTCTGTGGGAGGTGGTGGGTTATGTAGAAGGGCTCTTCTTCAAAGACCTCAAACAGACTATGAAGAAAGAACAGTGTGAGGTCAAGCTTCTGGTGACTGCCTCCATGCCAGGTTGCATATTTCAGCCACGCTCCATACAGAAGATAAGTTGACTAGTGTTCAGATTCATAACTGTACCTGCAATTGTATGCCTAGGAACCAAAACCCTGGTCGTTCACGGACAGAATGAGTGTGACATTCCCACCCAGTTACCAGTGCATGAAGACACCCAGTTTGAAGCTCTTTTGAAGGTCATTGTAATAGCTGTATATTTGTTCTAAATATTACTTTTTCACTGTTTAACAACCTTTTCCCACTTAATGTTTTCATGCCAGGAGTGTTTAGAGTTCTTCAATATTCCAGAGGCTCGATCTGCTAACTACTTTCTGATGGATAAGCGCTGGAACCTTATCCACTATGCCAAGGTGAGCTGTAGTTTTCAAACAGATATTTCAAAGGATATTATTAAACGCTAGATTGTTTGACTAAAAATTGGTATGCATCTCTACATCAGACCTATGTGCGAGACATCTACCCTTTCAGAAGATCAGTGTCTCCTCAGCTCAACCTGGTTCATATGCTTCCAGAGAAGGGTCAGGAGCTCATTCAGAAACAGGTGTGCTTTGTGAATCTCATTGATGAATCTATATAGTGTACATAACTTTTTAATTAAGAAAGGGTATAGCAAAAATTACCAATCATTTGTCTTTAGGTGTTTTCCAGAAAGCTGGAAGAGATTGGTCGAGTTTTGTTCATCATCTCGCTTACGCAACGTATGCCTGCCATGCACAAGCAATCCCACGTCTCCATGCTTCAGGAAGACCTTCTGCGGCTGCCGTCATTTCCTCGCTCTGCCATTGATGCTGAGTTCACCTCTTCAATGAGCCTCTGGGTGAATAAGAACAACAATTGATCCTCTTTTACCTTCTTGACTAACAGTCTATCCATTTAGCCAGTGGTGTCAGTTCAGCAAAAAGAGTATGGCAAGTTCTGATGATGTACTCCATCTTACAATATTACCTCAAAATTTCTGCTCATTTTAATGCTTTCTAACCATTTAAACGCTAATGGTCGACTATAATCTTTTAAGACACCATTATTTTCTTCTATTAGAAGAGCAGATTTTGGACTAGTTCAGTATTGCAAGAAAAGATGCTGAGACTGAAGAAAGACATAATTACATGCATGTTAATGTTTTTGATTAAAGATTGCATTTGTTTTGTTAGGGCCCAAGCAATAGTAGGTGCCTATTGTAATCGTTGGTGTTCTTATTCTTATTCTTTTTTTCCGTTTCTTCTTCTTCCACTCTGGAAGTCTTTGGAAGCCCATAGAATCACTTGTGGGAAAGTTATTAAATTTGGCACACAGATAGAGGACATTCTGAACTATCACCATTGCAAATTTGGAGTCTCTAACTCAATCCCTTTAGCGCCACCACCTGTCCAAAGTTGCACTCACGTTTATGCTAATAACTCAAGACGATTCGATTGCACACTATGACGTCATTTACCGTCATGAAATGAAATGAATTTTCCGATAAACATGCTTTTTCGAACTCCTCTTTGACCATTGCTCTGATTTTCACGAAAATCAAACCAGATCAACTTCAGATCATGCTGACAAAAAGTTAAGGAATTCAAGTTGATTCTTCAAACCATTCTCGAATAACACGTGAACAAATTTAATGAAGTGCCCGCCAAAATGAATGTGAGGCTATATCTCTGCAACGCTTCGACGTATTCTGACCAAACTTGGTATGTGTAATAACAACCATGACCTGAGGCTACCTGCACAGTTTCGGCGCAGTGCCACCTAGTGGTCAGGAAATATGAAAAATGTCTATTTTTGCTTATAACTTTGCCAAAAATCACAAACTGGTCTCTATAAATTCGGTGCAGCATGCCGAGATGAACGATACCCCATTTTCCCATATCGGCCATTTTGGGCATTGGCCATTTTGAATTTTGCTGTAAAATGCATAGACACAATGCATGTAAAAAAAAAAAAAAAAAAGGACGTAGTGTCTGTGACGTCACCCATTGATTTCTGAAGAGCATTTTTGAAGCGAAAATGAGGCCGCTGGCATCTTAGCAGCGCGTCACCGCACGTCTCTCCCATATAACTGAAAATGGGCAAAGAGGCAGGACGTGGTTGTACCTGGTTACTGAAACCACGCCCGCCTAGCGTGATGTGATCATGTTAGCAGGCATCTATCTATTTTAGATACTATCTAAAAGATTAATAAAGATAACAAGTTATATCATTAGGTTTACTGTCAGTATACGGTGTCTTTTTCACGATATAGATGCTCCAGCAGCAGTAATTTAATTTGTGTTAGGTGTGCAAATAACAACATGAAAAATCAAACGGGACTTCATATCTTGAATGAAATAACAATCGCGAGATGAATCCAATCCGTGGCACTTGGGTAAAATGTCCATTGAAAAACAAAAAACAGTGCTTTTTGTCCACAAAAGCATTAAATCCATGAAATATTGATATATTATCCATTGTTTGCATCTCATTTCTTCTGAATGATCTGCTCTCCATCATGGTTATGTTGTAAAACGATTGTACGATTGTATATATCTAACAAACAAATGAGCCCAAATTCCAAAGTATAATTTTTCAAACTGCAGCAGTTTTAGTTATAATATCCAAGCAGTGCTGTCAGAGTTTTATATCCTCCTGCTATTGTTATTGTAGTAAATCTCAGGAACAAAACTTTTAGCCAATGCCACGATCCAACAACGTGTGTTCTGTTTATCTTCCGCATGCGTGCACATCTACACAGATCTGTCTCGAGTCTCGACCATTAATGCAGCAAGCCATATTATTTCATAATTGTATAAAATAATCCTGAAAAAAAGCACAAACACGGCTGAGATGCCAAATTCAGTGGCTGGAATTAGCTGAGGTAAAGTGACGGCTCACAGACAGCAGTGCAATCTACCTGTCACTCAAGTGACCACGCCCTTAATTATGCAGAACTTTAAGGCTTAATATAATTTAAATGGATGAGTTATAAAAAAATTCACCCCCCTCAGATTTGTTATGAAGGGCAACATTAGCTGTATAGACCAAAACTACAATTTGATCAAGGCTGTAAACATGTTTTTTTCTGCTGTAAAGTTGGGCATTTTAACATGGGACTCAATGAGATTCTGCTCTCTTTTGGAGCCTGTCTCTAGTGGCCAGTCGATGAATCACAGTTCAAGTCACTTCCGTATTGGCTTCAAGAGAAACTGGGGGAGGTTGCCGCTTGGTAAAATGCTGTATTTTATGAACACATTGGCGTATTGTTACAAAACTCGGTTTGTGTCTTCAGCATCAAAAGTAATAATGAAATTTCCAAAAATGCCTATAACATTTAATTAAATTAGCCTATTGTACTGAAACAAGATTCCTTGGGTCATGCCAAGAACATAGATACCAATTTTGCAATAGTCAGCCAAACTTCCTGTCCGCCATTTTGATTTCCTTTAGAACTTACTTTTTTGAAATCATCCTAAACTGTTTATCCGATTTTCACCAAATTCGAGTCAGATCGTCTTCAGACTGTGCTGACACAAAAGCATGGATTTCATGTCGAAAGACGAAACCAAAACAAAATTGAGGCATGATGCCAAAATGACTCTGAGGATGTATCTCTGCAATGCTTTGGCATATTGACACCAAACTTTTGTATGTGTCGTTGTCACCTTACTCTAACCAAACCAACAGTGTAACAGTGCCACCTATTGGTCAAAAGTGATAAACCCTTAAATCATTTTTACTAGTGACTGCGTTTATGATTTTTCAGCCATTTTGCCTACAAATTCTCTTAATATGTCTTTACTTGCTCATTGTTGCAGTTGGTCTGACACTCCCAGCCATGTTGGCATGACTTATTGTGTTCTTTTATTTGCACCTATATTTATTTTTTATGGATTTTTCATCAACACTGTAACATTCCATAAAAATGTTTTTATTTCTTATATTCATATAATACAAATTATAATCAATACGTAAATCAATATATTTCCCCCCCTTCCCAGGCAAAGAGCTCTTCGGTTTGGACACGTTACATAAGGTCCTATGGATCAAACTGCTGGAGGAGATGTTTCTGGGCATGCCCAGTGAATACCCCTGGGGTGATGAGATTATGCTATTTCTGAATGTGTTTAACGGTGCCCTGCTCCTACACCCCGAGGACAGCGCCCTCCTCAGGCAATACAGCGCCACTGCCATCAATACAGCTGTACACTTCAACCACCTCTTCTCTCTCAGCGGCTATCAATGGATCCTTCCCACTATGCTCCAGGTTAGCAGCACACATATAAGTTATGATTTAAGAATGTTTTATGATGCTTATTTAGTTTTGTGATGCTGCTTTTCTTTGCTGAAGACATACGCAGATTATGAAAGTAACCCACTGTTGCGTCAAGGGATTGAGTTCTGCTGCAGACAGTTCTATATCCTCCACCGTAAACCATTCATATTGCAGCTCTTTGCTAGTGTGGCCCCACTGCTGGAGTTCACTGTAAGAGCTTTAAGATTTCAGTATTTCCTCATTTATAGATACTGCTATTACAGTGCTATTACAGTATTATTAATCATAATACTGTATGATGTGAATTTTTTTTTTACAGACTCGCACTAGCACTGGTCTTTCGAAAGGCGTGTCTTCACAGTGTCTTTTTGACCTGCTGGTATCTTTGGAGGGAGAGACTGCAGATTCCTTGGATGCTTTGGAGCTGGTGAAGGCTGAGAAACCTCTCCGCTCTCTGGGTAAGACGGCACACAGGAGCCCCTAGAGGATACAGATCTACCCTTGTCCTCTGTATTATGTGAAAGCACTATTCAGCTTGGCTATTGCTATTGTTCTTGGTTTCTTTTTTTCAGATTTTTGCTACGGTAATGAGGATCTGGCATTTTCAATAAGTGAAGCCATTAAGCTGGGTGTCACAGTGGTTGCTTATGCCCCAGAATCCTACCGCAGGTTTGTCACTTGCTAATTTCAATCAAATTCTTTAGGGATGCACTATATATATAGGAGTTGCACAACTACTGATTTCTGCTAGTCGATTTCTTATTAAAATACTCGAGTTACTCGACTACTCGTGGTTCATGCTACTGTAAATGAAAAGACATTAAATAGTTCTTATCTATAAATGTTTATTAATTCATAGCCTAATGCAACAATTATAAGTAGACTCTCAAAACATTATAGTTATGGCATTACATATTTTAATTTTCTTGTAACAAAGTAAAGCCAAATAAACCTGCAATAACCCGGGTTGCGTCAACAGATTATGATCATGTGTCGACGATGGCCAGAGATATTGTCAAAAGCATCAAATATTGGCAATATTAAGAGGATTTGGCATTTCTAATTAATGTAGGCCTGTTACATTCTTCTAGTCTATTATTATTATTGTTAGATTAGGCTACTTTTATTATTACATAATGATATAATTTTATAGTGCATCACCACATAACTGACGTGCTATGAGGATAATAAAAGATTAAGCTATTAGCTCATCTTTGAAAATGTTTTAAAATTTTTTTAGGTCTATTATACAATGAATTATAGGCCCATAATTAATAGTCTATAATATTTCCTAACACTGACTGCAGTCATCAATGAAATTTAAGAGCTACTTCAAGCACCGACTTACTATTATTCTCATTTGTTTCACTATATACAGGCCACAAGAAAAATAATAGAATAAATTAAGACAGTTTTATACCGTTATCAGCATATTATGTTGAAATTCGTCTCTGAGAGAATGTGGTCCATTAATGCAGCGTCAGACAGCTCCGTCACTTTTTACTTTCACTTCGATTACTGACCGAGGTTAAGCTTTCACCGGCATAACTCTTGCGCAAAGTTTGCACGTTGCTTCTTGTGTGATATCCATTGGCTCCCCTTTTTGGTTTAAAATGGAAAGATTTACAATATTGTGACGTATCTCTATTTTTTAAAATTAATTTATGGTTAATGCATGCTTGAGTAGTCGATTGTTTCCAACAGCGCTGTGGTTGAGTAATCTCTCAACTACTTGACTAGTCTATGCAAGCCCTCCATATCAGTTATATGAGCAATATCACACTCGTAGCCATGCGTTATGGTTGTATATTAGCACGGCTATAATTACTTACGAGGCCACAGACCGAGTGCAGTAGGTAATCATAGGGTGCTGATATACAGCCATATCGCATGGCTACGAGTGTGATATTGTGTTTATACAAAAGTTAGATGGCACTAGTGTGTAAATAATGTCTTTAAAAACCTTCTTTTGCACAGAACTACTTCCTTCCGCCACGGATTCAGATCTCAAGTTGACAATTTAACAGTTGAGCCCAAGCCTCCTTTACTAATTCTGAAACGGCACTTTAGAAATCGTAACGAAGGAACGTTAAAGTGCTTTATTGAAGCTTATTGTATAATGTAGAGTTTTATGGTATTATGAGAGAGAGATCGACTAAACGAGTGCATCTGATATAGTATTCATTCTTTAGGTCGATGTCCATAATATTATATCCATTATAAAAAATCTGTTTGAATGTCTGCTGAGGAAAGTGATATCTTTGTCTTTATCCTTTTAAAAGTTAAGGGGATTTCCCATTACAGTGCTAAAACAACTTCCTTGTTCTGACTCACTCATAAAGGCAGTATTCAATACCAAATACGGAATATTATTTATATAAAATAATATTTATTGAACAACGATATATAAATGAACAACAACAGCCATTATAAAAGACAATAGGAAATAAACACAAGCAAACAATTCAGTCAAACATACAAAAGCAGTGCTCTAGTACAGTTAAATATAGCCAAAATATAAAGTTGTGAAACTTAATTTTCCCCTTAACCCAAATCGATTTGCTCTGGAACAAGTAATAAGACCAAAGATTGCCCATTTGATGTACCCCAAATGAATTATATCTCATGTTTAGACACTATCTACATAAGAGCCAGCGTTAAATTCCCAAATGACTGGCCGAGATGAAGCTGTTCTCAGCGGGTACACGAGCACTGAATGTCTGCTGACATCAAAACAAATTGTAAAATAGGTGCTATGTTTATATATGAATCACATATTTGAGGTCTAAATAATTACATTCTCACCTAAAAAACTCTTAAAACTACATTTCGTGACACAACAACATAGTAGTAGAAATCCATTCAGATTTGAAAAGTCCTGCAGTGTGTTCCAGCCTTTAATGAACTCCGGTGTCCCTTGTCAGTCTGCAAATGCTGATGGTTCTGGAGGCTTTGGTTCCATGTTACCTGCAGAAGATGAAGGGTAACACACAGACTCTGGAGTCCGCATCTGCAGCGAGGGATGAGATTGCTGCCATAGCTGCTCTGGCCACTTCTCTGCAGGCTCTGCTCTACAGCGTGGAGGCATTGACACGGTCAGTCCCAGAACACAAGCCTTTACTGTAATTACATACTGCTCTGAAGTCCTAGATATTCCCTGCATCATGTATAATTTATTACTTTATCATATGATTTTTGATTCCTAGACCTATGACCGCACCTCAGATGAGTCGATGTGATCAAGGCCACAAGGGAGCAACTACAGCCAACCACACCATGTCTGGAGGACCAAACACCAGGTCAGGGCAGATATGATGTCTTGGTTTCTGATGCATCCAAAAAAACACTATAGTATGAAGAGTATGGATCAGTGTCTGCAGTTTCTTCTTTTTATTGGGGCATCATAAATAATATAATAATCACTCAGAAACTGTCCAATTTTACATTTTTGAGACAACAAACATATTTCCCTTCTCCTTCCCATTTAAAGCCTACAATAATGACTTATATTCCGCTGTAAGCGAACAGACTGGGCCATCTGACCAATAAGAGCAGAGTAGCTCTCAGAAAGGAGAGGTTTAGAGAGATCGAATCCTTTATTGAACCGTTTCAGACTCTGTGATGCTGCAATAGATATTATGAGAAAATTTTTGTTTTTTGACCTTGGATGCATGTAAACCTACTGTAGGAGACCTCCTAAACAAAATTAAGAAACTTTATAGCATATAAAGGAGGCACTTTAATAAAAAATAAAATTTCTCTTGCAGGTTTTGTTGCAATAAGTGCCATTCAGCAGCGTTTTTATTTGAGGAATTTAACCCTTGTGCATCCATTTTTGTCTTTTTCAGTTTTGTCTGTTAATGCCAACAGCATAAATTTTGGCACAAATGTGTATTTTTATTAGAGTTTTAATATTTCACCCTCATTTACTTTAATAAAAATATTTTACACTAGTAACACAAAATAGTTCCTCTCAGGACCTTGAGGACAAAAATGTCCCCATTGAAACCCATTAAAACTCCCAGGGCAATTTAACTATAAAATGATGCAATCTTTGTTAATAGGTTTTCATTCTGTTGGAAAGGCTTCAAAATTTAAATTTTTACTATTTTCTACCAGATGGTGCCATTTTCTCAGGTTTGGCCTATAAAGCAAATATTCGCTTTAATCCTGTTTTCTGCTTCTGCATATTGAGTCAGTTTTTTGCAAATGATGCAGTTATAATTGTGTGGATGTGTTGGTGTGGATGTCAGAGTGTGGTTTATATGTGTGTATTAAAAATAACTGTGTGTGTGTGTATTATTTGAGAGAGAAAACTACTGCAAATCACAAATCCAACCACTGTGTGTACCATTGGAGCCTCTAATGGGGAAAATTTGGTACTGCACCCAAACAAAATCTTACTGAAAGCTCATTTTTTGAGATATCAACCTCAAATTTGGAACACAGATTTATGGCTTTGATTTTTCAACAATGTTTTTGATCTGCCTGCATTGACACCATTGTATGCGAACTGAGCTGAGCTGGACGATGACAATTTCTCCAGAGCCGATGTATAGATGAATTAACTAAATTATTGATTTTTACAAAGGAATGAATCAATACTGAACTTACTTAAGCTGGACAATGACACCATTTACAACCTTAAACCTCTAACTTTTTTGTTCACTTTCTGTTAGTAAAATCTGTTGACTTTAGCAATCTTTGTTTCATTGAATACCAACAGTGACTGTTCAAAAATGGAGGAAAAAGTGCTTTTTGCCTCAAGTTTGCATGCCTGTAACTCAAGAAGTATTAAAGATATCTTAATATCCTTTTAGATTTTGATTCTTAACAAACTTTCTTTTTGGTATCTTAATTTTAAAAGCCCTCGATGGTTCAATCCCAGAGATATGGAGATCTTAATGCGGCTCCATGAGTAAATTGGTCAACATTTTCAGTGGTCAAAAACCAAATGTGGGCCACTTTACATACAGCTGATTCTTTTTTCTTCTTTTAAAGAGGAATATCTGAAAAACAAACAATGTTGAACCTAGAAATGTATCTTGTGTTTTTCTAACAACTCAATTGCATAAAAAACACTTTTTTTTACTTCAAATGAGTCTTAAGATTCAAATTCTTACATTTTATTGTCCTCTAAGGACCTCAGAGTAACTATTTTAAATTGATGCACAAAGGTTAAAGGATTCCTTCGTCAAATATTTGCATTTGAGTCATTTTAACTGAATATCTTATGTCCTCGTGTCAGCTTCCTACTTCACCCAGTTGCTGTAGATGAAGGTCACCATGCTGTATATTGTTACTATAACAACTCAAATAGTATAGCAGAAAATGACCACTCTTCCTGAACACATATTGATATGGTTTGCAAATAACAGAGACAAGCAGTAGTTTTTTAAAAAGTGCTCTAATTTGACCCTCTCCAGGGATAACCTGCACCTGCTGGAGGAGGGTCAGGGTATACTGAGGGAGGAGCTGGACGAGCGAATCGCCCGTGAAGAGTTCCGTCGCCCCCGCGAGTCTCTGCTTAACATCTGCACCGAGTTCTACAAGCACTGCGGCCCACGCCTCAAAATCCTGCAGAACGTGGCAGGAGAACCCAGAGTCACTGCTCTAGAGCTGCTGGATATTAAGTCTCATATGAGGTGAAACAAAGAAGTTTGAACATTCAGTAGAAATTCGCAGCATGCATCTGTAAGTAACTTAACCCTTTATGTTCCACAGACTGGCAGAAATCGCTCACTCCCTTCTTAAATTGGCCCCGTATGACACACTGACCATGGAAAGCCGAGGGCTGCGCCGCTACATTACAGAGATGTTACCCATCACCGATTGGTCGGCGGAGGCCATTCGTCCCGCCCTCATCCTCATTCTGAAGAGGCTGGACCGAATGTTTAACAAGATTCATAAAATGCCCACACTCAGGTGCGTTCGCCCTCAGGCTCTGTGCACCAGGTATGTCCTCACGCTGATCTCTAGCCCTCCACCGTCTGTGTTTCTGTCTGCTCTGGTGGAGCTCTGCTGGCCTCTTCAGTGGTATCACATCTCTGAGATGTGATGGACGGCTGCTGCTTTTGTGCTTTGGTGGTGCGCTTTGTCTTCTATGGTCTCCATTATGATTAAAGTTGAAAGTGGACTAAATGTTGTAAAGCGACAAGTCTTGCTTAAGTAATTTGTGTACTTTTAGTTTGCTTGTGTTGGTGAAATATTGTGTCGTAAAACAATATACGGTCATTCCGTGTCAAATCAACCAATTTCGGAAACTTCCCCCGCTCAAATGTTTTGATTTTGTTCATATTTTTTCTTTAGAAAGACAAATATAATAGTGATGAAAGCCAAAATATTAAATGTCACAGATGTATATTTACAGAGTAATCCTCTATTTTGTAGAGACTGAGTCAAAATGATTTGGAGCCAATTTACAGGGTTGTAAAAATGACTTTATAAAGATGGCAGCATCATTATTTTATTTTTACACAGAGATTGGTAGGTCTACTAGTAAAATCTGTTGACTTTAGCAATCTTTGTTTCATTATATGCCAACGGTGACCGTTCAAAAATGGTAAAAAGTGCTTTTTGACGCAAGTTTGCATGTCTGTAACTCAAGAAGTATTAAAGATATCTTAATATCCTTTTAGATTCTGATTCTTAACAAACTTTCCTTTTGGTATCTTCATTTTAAAAGCCCTCGATGGTTCAATCCCAGAGATACGGAGGTCTTAATGTGGCTCCATGAGTAAATTGGTCACATTTTCAGTGGTCAAAAACCAAATGTGCCATAAATATTCCTTTTCCAAAGTTTGCATTCCTGTGACTCTAAAAGTATTCAAGATATCTTAATATCCTTCTAGATTCTCTTTCTTAATAAACTTTCCTTTTGAAATCTTCAATTTCAAGGCCCTGTATAGTTCAGTCCCTTAGATATGGGGATCTCAAAGCAGCTCCATGTTCAAATTTTTGAATTTTACCCATTTTCAGTGATTGAAAAACAAATATGGTTCACTTTGCTCACAACTGATACTTACTGCATTTAAAGAGGAATGTCTGAAGAATAAATAATATTTAAACAAGAAATGTATCTTGCTTCCCTCTATCAAAAGAATTGCACTGAAAATGGCTAAGTTGAGGCACATTAACTTGCTCTCAAAAGTGATTTTGTTCATTGATGAATCCACCAAGAGACGCAGTATCATAACTACACAGATTGGCATCCCTATATCCATGAGATTGACCCATATAGGGCCTTAAAAATGATGATTCCAAAAGAAAAGTTGGTAACACTTTACTTGAAGGGGTGTGCATAAGACTGACATGACACCTTCATAATCTTGACATGACACGTGTCATGAATATGAAGGAGGTTTTATGCATGTTTATGACAACTGTCATTAAGTGTCATTCGCTCAATTGTCATTTTTAATGCAAAGATGACATTGTTTGAGATGTCTTTGTTACGACAACTTGACATAAACCAATACATCATAACCTGTCAGTGTCTTTGTCATGACAACTTGACATTAGCAAAACATCATAACCTGTCATAAACATGACATAGCAGATTAATTATCAAACTTAAAAAACTACTTAGCTTTATGGGTTAACATTACATTACATTATTTTGGTAACACTTCAGTATAGGGAACACATATATAAACGATTAACTATGACTTTTCCCTCAATAAACTCTTAATTTACTGCTTATTATAGTTAATTGTTAGGTTTAGGTATTGGGTAGGATTAAGAATGTAGAATAAGGTCATGCAGAATAAGGCATTAATATGTGCTTTATAAGTACTAATAAACAGCCAATATTTTAGCCATATGAATGCTAATAGTAATAAGCAACTAGTTAAAAGACCCTAAAATAAAGTGTTACCATTATTTTATAACAGTGTCATCTTTTTTAAGAAATTTGAAATTGTCTATTATCTGACCTTCTGTTGGAGGAAACTTAAAAAAACAAAAAACAAAAACAAAAAAAACATGAAATGAAAAATAGTCATGACGCTGTTATAAAATTATTTGTCAGAGTTTTGTCACTTAATGACATTTTAATGACAAGTTCAATTTGTACCACTGTACTTGAGCTCAAGATACATATTTATGACAATATTATAATGGCCTCATGACAGCCAATGTCAAAACCAACCACATGACAGTTTAATGTAATGTTAACCCATAAAGCTAAATGATGTCAAGTTGTCATGACAAAGACACTGACAGGTTATGATGTATTAGTTTGTCAAGTTGTCATAACTCAGACATCTCAAACAATGTCATCTTTGCATTAAAAATGACATAATTGAGCGAATGACACTTAATGACAGTTGTCATAAACATTCATAAAACCTCCTTCATATTCATGACGTGTCATGTCATGATTATGAAGGTGTCATGTCAGTCTTATGCACACCCCTTCAAGTAAAGTGTTACCAAAAAGTTTCATAAGAACAAGAATCCAAAATGACATTAAGATATCGCTGACACTTCTTGAATTAAAGACATGTAAACTTTGGAAAAATGTTTATTTTTGGCACTCAGAGTGGTGTGTTATATTCAGTTGTTTTGATAGAGGAAAACAAGATGCATTTCTAGTTTCAGTATTATTTGTTCTTCTTTAAACACAATAACTATCAGCTGTTTAAAAAGTAACCTACATTTGGTTCTTGACCATTGAAAATGGGTAAAATTCAACAATGTGGACACGGGGTCCCGATATCTGGATCTGATTCCTTGTTTATACCTTGTTGATGTCCATCTTGTCACAGTGTGTGAGATGAGTATCCCTGTGTGTTGTGTTTGCAGGCGGCAGGTGGAGTGGGAGGCGGCTAGCAGTCTGATTGAAGGGATTTGTTTGACACTTCATCGGCAGCCAATCATCTCCTTCCTCCCTCACCTGCGCTCTCTAATCAACGTCTGTGTCAACCTGGTGAGTCCCAAACACCTGCCGCCGATCACATGCTCTGTGTGATATGTGTGTGTTTACATATAGATGTGTGTGTTCAGGTGATGGGGGTTGTGGGGCCGTCAAGCGTGGCAGATGGACTTCCCTTGTTGCATTTGAGTCCGTACCTGTCTCCACCCCTTCCCTTCAGTACTGCAGTTGTGCGTTTGGTTGCCATGCAGATCCAGGTATAATCTGTTCCTTCCTAAGGATATTTCATTATACAGTCCTCTTCCACATGCACATACTTACATAACTACATAACTAGGTAACTACCCCTAAATCTGACAGTAACCCATGTAGTTCCCTTATATTACCGGGTGCTTTCTTAGGTAAGTGCATGTACTGTAAAATTAAGTGCAACCAACATTTCTAATCTGCATTTCAATTCATTGACATATTGAATGTCTTCCTCCAATTCTAGGCTTTAAAGGATGACTTCCCACTCAGTCATGTGATCTCCCCCTTCACCAATCAGGAGAGACGAGAGGGGATGCTGCTTAACCTCTTGATTCCATTTGTGTTGACTGTGGGCTCAGGAAGTAAAGGTCTGCCTCAGAGATCAAACATGTGATAGACAGACATGTTTGAATGGCCCCTTAGATGTGCTAAAGAAGATAATGCGATTGGATGTAATTTAGAATATGTTTGTTTTGCCTTCACAGACAGCCCTCATCTGGAACAGCCGGAGGTTTTTCTGCTTTTGCAGACAGTCATTAACATCCTGTTACCTCCACGCATCATCAGCACCTCCCGCAGTAAGAACTTCGTTCTGGACGCGTCTCCTGCCCACTGCTCCACCCCAGGGGACACTGGGAAAGACCTGCGTAGAGAGGGACTGGCTGAATCCACCAGCCAAGCAGCTTATCTTGGTACTTGAAAGGAAAATTTAATTTAAAAATATGTGTTTTAACATTTATATATATTTTAAATCTGCTCTCTCTAGCTCTGAAGGTGGTCTTAGTCTGCTTTGAGCGCCAGCTGGGTAATCAGTGGTACAAGCTGAGTCTACAGGTCAAGGAAATGGCCCTGCGTAAAGTCGGCGGTCTGGCTTTTTGGGATTTTATTGACTTCATAGTGCGCACACGAATTCCAATCTTCATTCTACTACGTCCTTTCATACAGTGCAAGGTAAGATTTTGAGCATAGCATCAATGCATCGAATGATTCTGAATCGATTGAGATTTTACAAATGCATCGTGATTCTCTCTTGAATCGATTCTGAGCTTAGTTTTTAACAGCAGATGGCGCTGCTTGCTTCCAATTCCTTACACACACCACTTGAACCTTCTATAAAATAATCATTCATAAAGTTTGAAAAGGTTGAAGTGAATTACAAGGGTGTTTGCAGTGGACTGTTAACATTAATCTCACGTCATAAAAGCATTCTGAGGTTCAAGTACATTCTCAGACTCAGCCGAACGCATGAGTGCTCTTCTTCATGAGCATTTGAGTGTGTGGCTAAAAACTAGTCTAGAGCGCCATCTGCTGTTAAAAACTAAGCTCAGAATCGATTCCGGAGGGAATCGTGATGCACTTAGAAAATCTCAGAATCAATCAATTAAAAACAATAACTAATTAATCGCACATTTTTCTGTAATTAATCGGGATTAATCGCACCTAACTTTAAAATTAATTATTTCGCATTTTCACATTCATGCAGAAACAACATAAAGACATTATATTTTAAATATTTGATCTAATAGGAAATATCCAAAGCAGTTCACAGTCTTCACTGCATAATTTAGATTAAAATATAGATTAATTTTTATTAAAGCTACAAAGGTTATTCAGTCAAGAGCAGCGAGTCATTTTCTTTTTCTTTTGTTCTTTGATTAACATTAAAGGAACACTCCACTTTTTTGGAAAATAGGCTCATTTTCCAACTCCCCTAGAGTTAAACAGTTGAGTTTTACCGTTTTCTTATCCATTCAGCCGATCTACAGGTCCGGCGGTACCACTTTTAGCATAGCTTAGCATAGTTCATTGAATCTGATTAGACCGTTAGCATCTTGCTCAAAAATGACCAAAGAGTTTCAGTATTTTTCCTATTTAAAACTTGACTCTTCTGTAGTTACATCGTGTACTAAGACCGACGGAAAATGAAAAGTTGCATTTTTCTAGGCTGCTATGGCTAGGAACTATACTCTCATTCTGGCGTAATAATCAATGAACTTTGCTGCCGTACCATGGGTGCAGCGGGAGCAATGATATTACCTGTGACCCCCTGCTTGCACAGGGAGCGTGCCTTGCAACCATGGAGACATTTGTGAGAGACGCTGCGTAATATCATTGCGTCTGCTGCAGGGGAGTTGGAAAATAAGCCTATTTTCAAAAATAGTGGAGTGTTCCTTTAATGTAGCAGGTTTATTAGGCTGCTGTCACTTTAAGAACTGACGTACATGACGCAGATCTGACACACATCCGATATCCTCGCAGCTCTTTGTGTTAATTTAAGACTTTATTTAACTCATTTAAGACTGTGTTTATGAGAATACTCAACAAAACAGGCATTTTGGCAATAATTTTGTGTGTTTTTGTCCGTTCAAGCGTGAAAGAGGACTCAATACCGCAGTGCGTTCTCTTCTGTGTCTTGTCACGCTTGACTTGTTTGAGTAGAACTTGCATGAGTAAGAGTGTGATCATATAATGTAACACTAGCTAATAATGCTATTTGTTTTATATATATTTTTAATAATCTAATGCTTAGTTTTCTGTCACATGGCTTTATTGTCAGAGCAAAAGTGAGTGCTAATCAGCTACCTGACGTTGACCTAACACAGGCATGGTTAGTGCGTTCGATTGAACAACTATACAACATTTTGGCTGAACAAACCTTGTAAAAATAACTGTCAGGCAGCAGAAGAAAGCCTTGTTTTGCCCTTCAGCTGAACGTTCTTATAAAGATATCAGCCTTCTGTGATATGCCGGTCAACCACTCGTTTCTGTCTCTGATTTCTCTCTTCTCTCAGCTTCTACTTCCATCAGATTGATACTCACAAACAAGTCTTCATGTCTCTACTTTCAGCTGTTGACCCAACCAGCTGAGTCTCAGGAGGAGATCACAGCCCGTCACCATATCGCAGAGCAACTAGAGCGTCGTTTCATCCCACGATCCCTCTGCAAGAGCTCTCTGTTCGCCGAGTTCAGCAACGAGCTCAAGATCCTGAAAGAGGCTGTGCACAGCGGCTCCGGTGAGAACTGGATTAATTCATATAGTACTTTTAAATCAACATGTCGCACACTGTAATTAATCCTGGTTATTCAGGTTTTGAGATTTGAGATTAACCTAGGGTTACATGTAACGTGAAAAGCTATTTCTGTCTATCTCTCCCTGTTTTTTTCCAGCATACCAGGGAAAGACGTCCATCAGTACCGTTGGCACGTCCACCTCTGCATACAGGTTAAGTCTCGCCACCATGTCTCGCTCCAACACTGGAACAGGAACTGTCTGGGAGCAGGAGAGCCAACCCTCACGCCAGCCCTCACAGGATACGCTCAGCCGTACCGATGAGGAGGAGGAGGAAAGTGTGTAATTGTTCTTCTTTAGTTTCTTCTTAAAAGCCTAGTTCAAAGACCAGTCTCTGTATGACACAAATATGACATATATATATGATTTGTACTGCAGTGCACAAGTTAAATTTAACTACTTTTATGATGCTTTCATGCACCATCCAGATTCTTTTGTGGGCTAATTGCATGGAGAAAAAACAACAAAAAACAACCCATACATTCATTGCATTTACATGCACTCTCATAATGCGATTATAAAGGGATTTTGCAATATTGCAATTAAACTTTACCTTCATGTAAATGCAATATTTTGATTAAAGTAGTGGGATTAAACTCATAATCGCATTAAACGAGGTGGTGTACGCCGATTTTAATCACGATATACAGGCATGTAAACACTTTAATCGCATTATTCCCGCTCTGACCAAAGCGTGCATGTGCTCGGACGTACATATTTTTCTTTTTTAATTCTTAATAAACTTTCGTTTTGAAATTCAACAATTTGAACATGGAGCTGCTTTGAGATCTCCATATCTAAGGGACTGAACTATACAGGGCCTTGAAAATGAAGATTTCAAAAGGAAAGTTTATTAAGAATGAGAATCTAGAAGGATATTAAGATATCTTGAATACTTTTAGAGTCACAGGCATGCAAACTTTGGAAAAGGAATATTTATGGCACTCAGACAGGTGTGTTTTATGCAATTGAGTTGAAAAACACAAGATGCATTTCTAGTTTCAACATTATTTGTTCTTCAGATATTCCTCTTTAAAAGTATCATCTGTATGCAAAGTGACCCAGATTTGGTTTTTGAACACTGAAAATGTGACCAATTTACTCATGGAGCCACATTGAGATCTCCATATCTCTGGGATTGAACCATCGAGGGTTTTTAAAATAAAGAAAGTTTAAGAACCAGAATCTAAAAGGATATTAAATATCTTTAATACTTCTCAAATTACAGGCATGCAAACTTGCAGCAAAAAACACTTTTTGCCATTTTTGAACGGTCACCATTGGCATATAATGAAACAAAAATTGCTAAAGTCAACAGATTTCACTAATAGACCTACCAATCTCTGTAAATATCAAATAATGATGCTGCCATCTTTATAAAGTCATTTTTACACCCCTGTAAATTGGCTCCAAATCTCAGGCAGGGCCGGATTGGGACTCATTTTCAGCCCTGGAGTTTCATGCCTTAGACTGGCCCACTTTAATTCACGACTGACTATATTAAAATAATGTAATTAAAACCTAAAAGTATAAAAAGTTCTCTAAAACCTTGTAAATAATTGTATTTTTCAAAAATATCTTCAAATACCCATGATAGGATAGTACAAAAAATGCTAAAATTTGATATAAAGTCATTTTTTTAGATATAATAATAATTTTATAATGTGAACCATTGATTAATTCTCTAGCCATCTAGTGGCTGTAGTTAAAAATTCATGTTATTTTAATTTTAATTTAATCAAGCGTTTGCTTTCCAGTAGATGGCAGTAATCGTCCACTAAACCCAGGCACATTTTTCATGTCTATCACTATGAATGAAATTTAGAAATGTAGATCTTTATTAAAGTGAATTTAGCTATTTTATATAAATGTGTATACTTAAATTATTACAAATTGAGGCAAATAAATAACACAAAATACCATAAATCCTACAAAATTGCACAACTTTACAGTAAAATATTAAAGTAGGCTATTACGTTTGTTTAAAAAAAGTTACATGTTACAAAATCACATTTTACTGTCTGGTTAAGATGAATTGTTGGCCAATGTGTAATAGCATAGCAAGCAACATAACATAAGTGATAGGCCATATTTTATTATTTGCCTACTATTATTACGATATGAGTAAGCTGCATACATGCCTTTATCTTTTGCATGTTTTCCCCTGTTCTTGCGTTATAAACCTCAAGAGGAATCCGTGTTTAAAAAGAATTTTAATCACAAATTCATCATGTCTTATGGATATCAGATATTTTTGTAATGTTTTCGGTTTTGTAATGCCTTCCATTTTAGAAGCACTTTCCAGTGTTATTACTGCTGAATGATCCATATTAACTCTGTCATTTCCAGATGACTCCATCAGCATCCCCAGCGTGGTAAGTGAGCACGAAGCTTTCCTCCCCAGGCTCATTTCCCAGCGGCGTTTCTCCAGTCACGCCACGGACTCGGCCGCCACTCAGCCTGAACCAGGCATGAGCACCATGCTGCCCAGCCACAGGTAAACAAACACCCCACTTCAAAACTAAAGCTGTCTATAACAACCTTATGTATCCAATCTTTCCCTTTAAGAGAGGGCTGATCTACAGCTGGGGGGATGCATGTCTCTCTTATTATTCCCCTAATCTTGTTCCCTGCCCAACTCTACAGTGAACCCAATGTGCTAGATGAATCCCAGGGGCTTCTGGAGGAGGGTAACCTGTCTAGGTACAGTGTCACGGCCCTGTGTGTGCAGTGTCTCACCGTCTGTGTGCCGGGGCTGGGCCTGCCTTCCCTGTTCATCACATCCAACTTGAATTCTCACTAGGATCTCTCTCTCTTTCTCTTCTCATCCTCTCCAAGTCACTGTTTCTTTCTGTCTCTCTCTCTCTCTCTCTTTCTTGGCAAGGGACAGTGATGCCCGTCTACGTATTATCACTCTGTGGTACTCATGTCATCTCCAGTGAGCCTCATGGTGTCATGGTGTCCACTCATGTTTCAGGCTTTTTGCTGCTCAAATTGGAGTTCCTCTTTGGGGGGCCAATCTGTGGGGCTGGGGGAGTTTGGTCTAGCAGGTTAGAAGTAGACGATTAGACATTTAAAAATGTGTTTCTGATCTGCCATCAGATGAATCTCACAAATTTTCAATAGTTCAAATGGGTGGTTACGTCCTGCTCACACTGCTATACCAGCTTCTCTATTCCCCTTTGTTTTTTTGTGGATGACATTGCAGGTTCTAACCTGCGATTCATGTTTTATGATTCGTTCCTGTCCTCAGGCCCGGCTCCACCCAATCAGGAGCTCCGCCCACACTGGCCCCACGCCAAATAACAACCGACTGCAAAATTGGTGCGATGTTCAATTCAGCTCAGGATAACAATCTGCTTGTTATTTAGAAACTAGAAAGCATTCGAAGGTGACCGTTGTCAGCCAGGCTCATTTACAAGCCTAATTTAATCCTTGCCAGTTAAGCATTCAAACGATTTTAAACCCTTAAAGCACAAGAAGACCCAAAAAAGAAATCAATTAGTACCCACGCTCTTTCTGTGCGCACAATAGTGATGCGCGTATCCTCTTTTAAAAATTAGTCATCCAACCTATGATTTTCTCTCATTTAGATATCTGCACACAACCCGCACCCGATCGTCATATTACAGTTTTTTGTAATCATATTTTTTGTAACCCGCAATTGCATCTGCAAATTAGTGTCTGACAAAAAAATGACACTATAAAGCTAATATTTACATCGTGTTAGATAACACTTTTCTCAGAATAATTTCTGTTAAGTTTGTGTACATTTTGTGTATATTGTAGTTAAAACTGTTGCGTTTTTTTTCACGTTTTTATCCAATGTGTTCTATATAATATCCACTAGGAGTTGCTCTAGGCAATTGTTTTTGAAAATGAAAGTAAGAGTGATGCACGATCATTGCGTTTACCATGAAATGAGAGATGCGTCTCACACAGCGAGGAGCGTGCCCTTACCGAACTGAGTTCTCTTTTGCGTCTTATTGCGCTTGAACTGACCAATGCACAAAAAATTACGTCAAAATGCCCATTTTAGTGTTAATTTTGACATCAAATTCTGATTCACGTTTAGTCATAGTCTTTTGACTAAAATGCCACTTAGTTTTAGTCATCTGAATTTTGTTTTAGTCTAGTTTTCTGAATCTACAGTAGATCTAATGCGTTTAGTTAAATTATAATGCATTAATTAAGAATTTCTCCAAAATTTCCAAACTCATTACATACTCCTGGAGAAAACATCTATTAACCTGTTAATATGAGTGATATTAAAATTTGAACACGCAATACAGACACGGATTTAACTGCTCTTAAAATGAAATACACTGCTTTTCAAATTATTATGCAAGTGACATATCAGTAAGATTTCAGTACAATAAACATTCAGATTTTAGTTTTTCTAAGAAAATGTTTGTTTGTTTATTTATCCATGTCTTTTTAGATAACTGGTATCAATCTCAGGCAAAATAATTTGCCAGATCTATGAAAACCCTACTTAGAGGTTGTTCCACATTATTAAGCAAGTCACAGTTCTCATGCAATATGGGGAGGAAGAAAGATCTTTCTGAAGATGAAAAGCATGAAATGGTGCAATGATGTGCAAAAGGCATGAAAACAACTAATATTGTGTGAAACTGAATGGAGATTATCAAATTATCATAAGATTTGTGAGTGATTTAGAGCACAGCAGAACTCGGTCAGATAAAGGCTTATTAATGAAAGTTCCTGTCAAAAAAATTTATTGTATTAAAAGGAGGGCTATAAAAAAGCCAGTGTTGAGCAGCAAACAGGTATTTGAAGCTCCTGGTGTCTCTGGAGTCTCAAGAAGCTCTCATGCAGGCTGGCAGTTGTGCGTAAAGATGCATTTCAGCCACCCTAAACCAAACCTCACAAAGAGAAACATTTACTGTGGGTGTAGAAATACATTTTCAAACAGTTTTATTGCTGTCGTGTTTTTTTTGCAGCATGGGATAGTGCATAGTGCATTGTATTTCAGAAGGCACTATCCTCCTTTTTATACCATAACTGAAAATGACCAGTTATGAACTTCACATATCTTGCAAAAGTCATTTTAATACCTTCAGAGAACCTAAAGGGACCTTCCATCTCACTTCCCAATATTCCAGCCCAAATCATCACCCACCAGCTCCTTGCTGACGTCGCAGTCTTGTTGGAACGTGGTGGCCATTCACCAACCATCCAGAAATCCATCCGTTTAAACCATCCATTGTAGTACAGCATTAGTCAGTGAATAAAACTATTCAAAAATGAGTCTTCATGTATTTCTAAACCCACTGTAAATGTTTCTCTTTGTGAGGTTTGGTTTAGGGTGGCTGAAATGCATCTTTACGCACAACTGCCAGCCTGCATGGAGAGCTTCTTGAGACTCCAGAGACACCAGGAGCTTCAAATACCTGTTTGCTGCTCAACACTGGCTTTTTTATAGCCCTCCTTTTAATACAATAAATTTTTTTGACAGGAACTTTCATTAATAAGCCTTTATCTGACCGAGTTCTGCTGTGCTCTAAATCACTCACAAATCTTATGATAATTTGATAATCTCCATTCAGTTTCACACAATATTAGTTGTTTTCATGCCTTTTGCACATCATTGCACCATTTCATGCTTTTCATCTTCAGAAAGATCTTTCTTCCTCCCCATATTGCATGAGAACTGTGATTTGCTTAATAATGTGGGAACAACCTCTAAGTAGGGTTTCCATAGATCTGGCTAATTATTTTGTCTGAGATTGATACCAGTTATCTAAAAAGACATGGATAAATAAACAAACAAACATTTTCTTAGAAAAACTAAAATCCGAATGTTTATTGTACTGAAATCTTACTGATATGTCACTTGCATAATAATTTGGAACGCGTGTAAAACCACTTCTCCTTATGAAGAACACATGGTCTTCTTTTCAATAAATAATGTATGCATTCTTTATGATTTTACTTGCATAGACTAAATTATTCTTTCAAACAGACATATTTATTTGTATAAATTAAATATAATCCTTATTAAAGCTATGAAAGAGCAGTGAATGCTTTTCTCTTTGTCTTTTGTTGTTTGATTAATATTAAGGGCACAGACGGCAGTAGGTTTATTAGGCTACTGTCACTTTAAGACCGAATATGCGGATCCAATACACTGATACACATCCGATATTCTCTGTTTATGTTTTCTTAAGACATAACCGACTGTGTTTACGTGAATACTTTCCAAAACGGACATTTTGACAATGTTGTGTGTGTTTTTCCATTCTGGCACGAAAAGACATGAAAGAGAACTCAATTCAGTACTCGAACGCTGACGTCTGAGAGGCGGCTTTCGCTTCGGGTGTGTGTGCACAGAAAACCGCACCGAATAGAGCTCTTTTTTTTGACTTTTTCAGATTTATATGTCTGCTCTTCTCTTTCTCCCAGACATTTACATTTTTGAACGTTTCTTTATGCAACAAGTGTATGCCAATTTATGTCCCGGTGGTCGTTCAGCGCATCTTCAGCGCATCTACAGCGCAGGACATCATTCTGACTGGATCTCTTCCCAAATCATCCCCTCAATAACATTTTCATCTCGTTTTTATTTGTTGACAAAAATGTAAACCAAATCATAGTTTTTGTCATTCAAAGCAGGTTTTTATTTAGTTATCGTCTCGTTTTTGTCTGCGAAATATGTTATTGATAAATTATTCGTCAACAAAATTAACACTGGCCCATTTTGGCGAGTTAAAATAAAAAGTTTTAATGAATGTAAATAGTTGAAGTGTTAGATCCATGTTTATGGTCTTAAAGTGACAGCAGCTTAATATACTCTACCTGCTGCTGCCTTGTGTCATTAATGTTAACTAAAGAACAAAACAAAATTAAAAAAAAAAAAACTTGGCTGAATAACTTTCTTAGCTTTAATAGGATTAAACTATATTTAATTTACCCTAGTAAAATAAACTATACCAAAAAGTATACTTCAAATAATATTTATTTTCACATCACTTAAGACTTACCAATATAAAATTATAATTAAACTTTATTTGCACAATGCACATTTCTTAATATTATGCCTAAATGCGTTTTAATATCACTATTAATAAGGATTATATGATCTCTAATGTATCTCTAATAGCAGTCTTTTAAATGCAAGATATTTAAAGTATACTCGCAATAGTTCCACTTTAACACAATCAGATATACTTCAGTATATCTTTAGTTGGATCTCAGCACAACTTTTGCACAATTAAAGTGCATCAAGTACTTCAAGTACACAGATAATATACCAAAAGTACAATTGCAGGGTATTTTTTATTTAGCACATAAATATGTAAATGTATTTGTAGTATACTTAGCATAAAATAAATGCATTTTGAAAATATTTTAATATATATATGTATACATTAGTCTTTCGTACTTGAATACTGCTAGACCAACCTGAAATCTACTTATTTCGTATTTTCAATTCGATTCACATTTATTTGCATAGCACTTTTCACAAAAAGTATCGTTTCGAAGCAGCTTTACAGAAAGGTGACTGTCAAGGTAATGTCTATATGGCAGAATATACAGTTATCATGCTGATTAAGCAGAAACATTTGTAAGCACACATTTCATTTGTATCTTTGTATTTATTTGTGCTTGTAATTTGTTCACTTGTTCTTATTTTATTACTAACAGTATTTTTGTCTTTATTTAACATTATTTATTAAAATACTATTTTTTTGTTGTTGTTTTTGTTTTTTTCTTGGCCCCATGTGTTAATATAGAGAGCCCTGCCCCTTTTGTTATAAAATAAAGTTACAAAATCTGTTATGGGGGGAAACATTTTTACTAAATCAGTAAAATAATGTTAAAACTCCGGCCCACGTTACCTCTCAAAGCTGGAGCCGGGCCTGCCTGTCCCTGTGTTTGATTGGTGGAGGGCTGTGGACTGATGGGGATTTGTGGAAGGGACACATTTCCTCTTAACTCTCCCATTTATTCGGAGGATTTAACAGGGATTGTGTTCAGATCTCCAAGCGGTTCAGTCTCATCGGCTCTGTTTGTGTGTCTTTCCTTCGGGCTGCAGGGTTGCCAGTGTGCAGAGTGAACCCGGACAGCAGAATCTGCTCATTCAGCCTCCTCTCGGTCGTAAGAGAGGACTTAGACAGGTGAGCTTTCAGTCTTATTTATTACGGTCTTCATTTTTGCATTCGGTGTCATTGAGGTGCTGTGTCTTATAGCTGCGGCGACCCCTGCTGTCCATCCAGAGGGTGCAGGACGAGTCCCGCGGGCGTCAGGGAGCCAGACTCTCAACGACCCGCAGGAGCATTCAGCCTAAGAATAAACCACTCGACAGGGGTACGGTCTGCTTGTGTGACTACATGAAAAATGAAATGAACACCAATGATGCACAACATTTAACTTTTGGCATATTTAACATTGTAAAGCCTGATATATGAAATAACAATCATCTAGTCTAATGGAAAAAAAATACGCTGCCCTCCAAAAGTTTGGAAACACCCCTGGTAAAGTGTGGTTTTGGACGATATCAGCATAAATCCTTATAATTTTTTGATGCAAATACATTACAGTAACTTGACATTATCATTGAAGACCAGCAATAATAATTTTCATTTTGATTACATAATAATGGCAATATATACATGTCAAAGTCAGACATGCCCCTTTGCCAGCTGTGATGCTGGTTACTGGTTAAACTTGGACCAGGTTTGTAAAAGATGTTTGGGTCAGCACACCTTAATAGCTTCAACAATTGATTGCCAATTAAGTTTAGAATACAATGAACCAATCAGAACCCAGTTTAGGTCAGATAGCTGCTAATGCTGGATATTTTGAGGAAGTTTTTTCTATGTATAAACTGTTTATGTAATAAAATATGTTTTCGTAGTTTGTGTTGTCCCTTATCAGTGCAAAATTATTACAAATTAAAAAGGATTCATGCCAATATTGTCCAAAACCCCACTTTTCTAGGGTGTTTCCAAACTTTTGGAGGGCAGCGTATATATAGCATGTATAATAATGTATAAAAATGACATTATTATGAATAATAATAAAAATACATATCAGTTCCCACTGTATGTATGTGTATATATATATATATATATATATATATATATATATATATATATATACACTACCGCTCAAAAGTTTGGTAAGATTTTTAATGTTTTTAAAAGAAGTTTTGTCTGCTCACCAAGGCTTCATTTATTTAATTAAAAAAACAGTAATATTGTGAAATATTATTACAATTTAAAATAACTGTGTACTATTTAAATATATTTTACAAAGTAATTTATTCCTGTGATGCAAAGCTGAATTTTCAGCATCGTTACTCCAGTCTTCAGTGTCACATGATCCTTCAGAAATCATTCTAATATGCTGATTTGCTGCTCAATAAACATTTATGATTATTTTCAATGTTGAAAACAGTTGTGTACTTTTTTTTTCAGGATTCCTTGATGAATAGAAAGTTCAAAAGAACAGCATTTATCTGAAATACAAAGCTTCTGTAGCATTATACACTACCGTTCAAAAGTTTGGGGTCAGTAAGAATTTTTATTTTTATTTTTTTGAAAAGAAATTAAAGAAATGAATACTTTTATTCAGCAAGGATGCATTAAATCAATCAAAAGTGGCAGTAAAGACATTTATAATGTTACAAAAGATTAGATTTCAGATAAACACTGTTCTTTTGAACTTTCTAATCATCAAATAATCCTGAAAAAAAAAATATTGTACACAAATATTTTGTACATCTGTACACAATAAATGTTTCTTGAGGAACTAATCATCATATTAGAATGATTTCTGAAGGATCATGTGACACTGAAGACTGGAGTAACGATGCTGAAAATTCAGCTTTGATCACAAGAATAAATTACATTTTAAAATATTTTGAAATAGAAAACAGTCATTTTAAATTGTAATAATATTTCACAATATTACTGTTTTTACTGTATTTTTAATTAAATAAATGCAGCCTTGGTGAGCAGACGAAACTTTTTAAAAACATTAAAAATCTTACCGATCCCAAACTTTTGAGCGGTTGTGTGTGTGTGTGTGTATGTGTGTGTATGTATGTATGTATGTATGTATGTATATATATTAATATTATTTATTTATTTATTTATTTATTTATATATATATATATTTTTTTTTTTGAAAAAGCATTGGTCAAATTAATGATGACGAGGCCTTAGAAAGCCATGTATCAAATTTTATATATATATGAGGCTCAGATAATCTAATGAATCTCTCTCTTTTTTTTCTTAAGCACATGGTGACCAAAAAAGGTCTGTCACTTTCACTGAGACCCAGCAGGAAGCAGCGGGCAGATCTCCTACTGCCACTCCCAGCCCCAGCAGCGGCCCAGCAGGGGTCACAGAGGTCGGCAGGATGAGCCATGCTGCCGGAGGACACTCTCCTTCCTCATCACCCAGCATCAAAACTGCCCCGCACAAACAGGCATTGCCACAGGTCTGATCACAGTGTTCAAATGAAAGCTTGCAGAGTTGTATTAAAATTATACTTGTGTGTATCGAGTGGAGACCAGGGTCGGAAATTAACAGGGGCATGCAGTATAAAATGTCCCCCAATTCAAAAACTGCATCTGCACAATTACATAAAATCTGTCGCTATTGAAAATGATTCGACGGCTCACACTCCACCTGCTCTGTTTTGACTGTAGGGCTCTCAGAGTGAGAATAAAGACAGGAAAGATCAGGCGAGTGTCAGAAGCAGTCTGTCTCCCACCCCTTCTGCCGCCTCCAGCTCCACTTCCAGAGCCTGCTCCCCTCTTCCTCCTCCCCTCCCTGTCCTGAGCACTCCGTCCCGGCCCAACCCATCCCAGATCAGAGAAAGTCCAGAGGATGAGGAGACATCTGGGCTTCTGCAAAACACCGACACCTCCCAGAGTCCAGAAGAGGACCGCGGCACAGAGAACCCACTGCTGACCTCGCTGCTCACACCCCATGCCCTCTCTCCGCTCCCCCTGTCCCCTGTCGACCTGGATCTGGACGAGTCTCACGTCTGAGAATGTCCGGCTTCAGGATGTAACGGTGCAAAACTGTGAAAAGAAGACATTTTGAAGAATGTCGGTAGCCAAACAGTTGATGGACCCCATTGACTTCCATATGTTTGACATTCTTCAAAATGACTTCTTTTGTGTTCAGCAGAAGAAAGAAACTCGTACAGGTTTGGGACAAGTAAATCATTTTTGGGTATATCTATCCCTTTAATTCTACCTGATTAACCTGTGTCGTACCATTCAGTCTTTATTGAGATCATTTTAATTTAAGTATTCTGTGAAAATCATACATTAGCTACAGGAACTCATGTAATTTATATAGATGTATTCTAAATATTTGTCTCTTAAAGTATTTATTCAGAGGATTATATAAAAATTAGATATGTAGAATAAATATTATAAATGCTTTATTTTCAGGGGAAAAAACAATGCCAAGTTTGTTGCCAAATATTTGTTTGCTAAGAAATACTCACATAGACACAAGGAAATAAGTCATTAAATATTTAAATAATATAAATATATTTAAATAGAAACATTCAAAGCATCTGATTATGTGTTTAATTTCAGCCTAATTCAACTTTGGTTACACTTTATTTTAAGGTGACATTGTTACTCAAATACGTACTGAGTAATATTAACTAACTACTGTAATTACTATAGAGTTACGGTTAGTTATTTATGCATAATTTACAGTTATTACTACACCCTAAAAAATGCTGGGTTAAAAACAACCCAAGTTGGGTTGAAAATGGACAAACCCAGCGATTGGGTTGTTTTAACCCAGCAGTTGGGTTAAATGTTTGCCCAACCTGCGGGATAGTTTTATTTAACTCAACTATTGTTTAAAAATGACTATATGTCTGGCTTAAAATGAACCCAAAATTTGTTGGAAATTAAAAATCAGACACATAATTACTAGAGGAAACAATAATCATAATAATTAATATTTTTGATTCATTTTAAGCAAGCAATACAGTCATTTTTAAACAATAGTTGAGTTAAATAAAACTATCCCGCAGGTTGGGCAAACATTTAACCCAACTGCTGGGTTAAAACAAGCCAGTCGCTGGGTTTGTCCATTTTCAACCCAGCATTTTCGCTTTTTTAGTGTATAGTAAGTATGTTGAAATAAAGTGTTACCTCAACTTTTGCTTAATCTGACTCTAAAATACAGTATAACCTTTTTTCAGATACCTCACATATGATTCTTCACCACATTCGGTGTTAAAATAGCAACTTAATTAACTGAATGTTTCACACTCTTGTGTTCAGAATGTAAAAGCTCATTTTGTTCTGTGTGCTGCTTTGTGGGTATATTGTTTTTTCGTCTGTTGCTATCTGTTGGATTTGTTCAATAATAAATTTTTTAATCATGATGTTGGTTTGTTGTCTTGTTGGTTTAGTATAATTACTAAATTAATTCTATTTGTTGTATTTGTGAAAGAGTAATACTGACTTCTTATAATTATTTGTCCTGAAGTCAATAATTTTATCCCTTAAAACTCATCTTTAATCACCAAAATTACGTATTTAAACGTTTTTTATCCTATGAAAAATTTTCTTCATGCCTTAAAATAGCTTGAATGTAACTCTACACCCTTTCCTCATAAAATATGCGGATAAATGAATATGCAAATTAGCCCCGCCTCCACTCACTCGCACAAGCTCAGAGATCCACTCGGTCAACTTACTGAGGTAAACGCTGTACAATGGTATCGCTCTTTACAACATCAGACACATAACGGTAATTAATATAGGCTAATTAGTATTTTGCTTGACTATGTTATCAAACAAATAATAATGTGTTGCTATTTGCCACTTGTTTGCCACCTGATGTCACCTGTTGGAGTTTGGGTTCCTTGCCGCTGTCACCTTTGGCTTGCTTAGTTGGGGACACTTGACATTTGACTTGACATTTGATATTCAACAGTATTCTTGACATTTATTCAACAGTGCTTTGATCTGCCAGCATTGACACTATTCTTGAAGAGTTGCTGTGCAGCAAAAATGATTTAATGGTTATCAATGTAAAGCTGCTTTGACACAATCTGCATTGTAAAAAGCGCTATATAAATAAAGGTGACTTGACTTGTTGCTAATGTTACACAAACCATGTTCCTGTTTGCCATCTGTGTCACACAGCTGTCTTCTAACAATCAGCATCCTCACTATATCAGCATATAGTTCATCATAAATCATACACCTGCCATATTGCTAAATCTACATGATTTTTCATATCAACAGAAAAATATATGGAAGGCCAAAAGGGCCAAAACGTGTGAAACTGACTTCTTAACACGCAAATGATGTCTTAATGCGTAATTATATGTAATTACGTGTTAAGACGTCAGTTTCACACGTTTTGACCCTTTTGGCCTTCCATAAAAATATACCGGGATAACCTGGCTTCTCTCGAGACTTCCCTGCTCGCTGTTAATGATATGCTAAAACCCGCCCTCACATTGACGTGATTGGTTACAAGGTAGTTCATGACGTAACAGACACCAGCGATTTCAGCCGTTTTTTTTTTTTATCACTGCAGGTTTAAAGAGAAAATACTCATCAATGGTGTTGACTTATGAATTCGCACATGGTTCATCTTAAAGGTGCCCTAGAATTAAATATTGAATTTATATTGGCATAGTTGAATAACAAGAGTTCAGTACATGGAAAAGACATACAGTGAGTTCTCAAACTCCATTGTTTCCTCCTCCTTATATAAATCTAATTTGTTTAAAAGACCTCCGAAGAACAGGCGAATCTCAACATAACACTGACTGTTACGTAACAGTCGGGATCATTAATATGTATGACCCCAATATTTGCATATGCCAGCCCATGATCAAGGCCATTAGACAATGGCAAGAACGTCTGGATCTGTGCACAGCTGAATCATCAGACTAGGTAAGCAAGCAAAAACAATAGCGAAAAATGGCAGATGGAGCAATAATAACTGACATGATCCATGATATCATGATATTTTTAGTGATATTTGTAAATTGTCTTTCTAAATGTTTCGTTAGCATGTTGCTAATGTACTGTTAAATGTGGTTAAAGTTACCATCGTTTCTTACTGTATTCACGGAGACAAGAGCCATCGCTATTTTCATTTTTAAACACTTGCAGTCTGTATAATTCATAAACACAACTTCATTCTTTATAAATCTCTCCAACAGTGTGTAATGTTAGCTTTAGCCACAGCAGCATAGCCTCAAACTCATTCAGAATCAAATGTAAACATCCAAATAAATACTATACTTACAGGATCCGATGTATGCAAGCAGCATGCATGACGAACATCTTGTAAAGATCCATTTTAAGGGTTATAATAGCTGTGTAAACTGTGTTTATGCTGTTCAAGGCAAGCGCGAGCTCCGGGGGAGGGAGAGCGGGAGATTTAAAGGGGCCGCAACCTATATATCGGTGCATAGTTAATGATGCCCCAAAATAGGCAGTTAAAAAAATGAATTAAAAAAAATCTATGGGGTATTTTGAGCTGAAACTTCACAGACACATTCAGGGGACACCTTAGACTTATATTACATCTTTTAAAAAGAAGTTCTAGGGCACCTTTAAAGCATATTAAAACTAGGGCTGCACGATTAATCGCATGCTATTCTCACGCGCATTTCGTCAGTAAAGCCGGTTCCCTGATTACCGCTAAATCGCCATCACCTGCTTTCAAATGAAGCGGCATTTAATAGACAGAGCCGTAGGTCACTGAAAAGCCACGCAATATCGCGTTCATATCGCAGATGAATCGCCTGCGATAATGAACGCGATATTGCGTGGCTTGTCCGTGAACTACGGCTCCGTCTATTAAAAGGCGCTCCGTTTAAAAAACAGGTGATGGCGATTTTGCGGTAATCAGGGAACCGGCTTTACTGACGAAATGCGAGTGAGAATAGCATGCGATTAATCGTGCAGCCCTAATTAAAACACCACATAGACATATAAACAACATTAAACACTTTAATTCAAAAGAACTAGACATGTGATGGTAATGCAAAACAATTTATTAGCAGAAAATAGTCAAATCTTGGAATGTAACTGTCAGTAAGAGTTTCACTTGTTGGCCAGAAATGTCTCGAGGAGTTTAAAGAGTCTTTCTTCTCTGGCAGCAGCTTCTCTTTCTCTCCTCTCCTCTCTTTCTCTGTACTCCCTTTCCTGTCGTTCTTCTCTAGCCAGCATCTCTTTCTCCCACCGCTCCTCTCTCGCAAACATCTCCCGTTCCCTCCTCTCCTCCCTCTCCAGCGCCTGTCTCTCTCTCCTCTCTTCTCTCTCTGCGGCCCGTCGGTCTCTCTCTTCTTCTCGGGCGGCAGCGCGTCTGTCTCTCTCGTCCTCTCTCTCCGCCGCTTGTCTCTCTCGTTCCTCCTGCCGCCTCTCCATCTCACGCAGCGCTATCAACCAATCCTCTTCCTTTCTCTGCTTGATAGGAGGAGCGTCCTGAGCAAATGAGGTCACGTGGTCCGGCTTGATGAAATGGTTGAGGGGGATCTCGCTGCTCAGCGCGCCATCCATGATGGCGTACCACTTCCAGGTCGCGATTGCTGTGTCTCCTCCCGCCATATTGAGGCTTTTGAGGTCCTGCAGTAAATAATACCAATCATTAGAAATGTATTCATGTGGGTTTCATTTTGATTTGAGAACCTTAATGAGTCCTTCGTGGACAAATTTGCACACAAATGTCACAGGTGTGATCCCATTTTTTTAAAAATAAATTAGAGATACACCGATATATCGGCCAATAAAAGCAAATTTTCACACTATCGGTCGATATATCCTGTCGATCAAAAGAGAGCAGGAAAATGCACTGCATTTGTGCTTTATGTAAAGAAAATGCTAAGAAACCAGTTTGATGTTCAACATTAATAGTAATTATATGAATTAATAACATTCAGAAAGAAATATTAATTTAATCTTCAGAATTTAGTTAATGCATGGTAATATTAATTTGAGTAATGTGTTTGTTTATAACTGATACCAGTTACTCTGAAACAAGTTGATGAAATGGAGAGAATAAAGTTCTTTCAAAATATAATAATTAAAAATATAATGGTTAATTATTAATTATAATGAAATGATCATTAATTTAAAAGAATGTATAAAAGGCAGAACCCCCAAAATATCGGCATCGGCAGATATCACTCTGAAGAATCGGCTATCGGTGGAGAAATTTAGTATCGGTGCATCTCTAGAATAAATGTCATAACACTATCTTTAATAAAATAAAAACACTCAATTTATGCATTTCTTTTGTGATGTTTTTTTTTTTTTTTTTTGGTATTTTTGAATTTATTTACCTCTAAAATTACCAAATTTTTCATGTAAAATATACTTATTTTTATGTTATGTTTAATTTTTTTTAACTTCAGTAAAAGTATTAATCCATTTCATCAGATTAAAGTCATTAAATTACAAGAAAAAAGTCATTAAATTATGAGAACAAATTTGTTCTCGTAATTTAACGACTTTTTTCTCATAATTTAATGACTTTATTCTCAACATTTTATCTTGACCTTTTTTCTCGAAATTTAACTTTTTTTCTCATAATTTAACGAATTTGTTCTCATAATCTAACAACTTTTTTCTCATAATTTAATGACTTTATTCTCAACATTTTATCTCGACTTTTTTTCTCGAAATTTAACGACTTTTTTCTCGTAATTTAACGAGTTTATTCTCAACATTTTATCTCGACTTTTTTCTCGAAATTTAACGAGTTTATTCTCAACATTTTTTTTTTCGAATTTTTTCTCAAAATGTAACTAGTTTTTTCTTGAAATTTAACAAGTTTTTTCTCGTAATTTAACGAGTTTATTCTCAACATTTTATTTCGACATTTTTCTCGAAATTTAACGAGTTTATTCTCAACATTTTTTTTTCGAATTTTTTCTCAAAATGTAACTAGTTTTTTCTCGAAATTTAACAAGTTTAATCTCGAGATGGTTTTATTTTTTTATTATTGCTTGGCCCTAATCCTCTACCGCATGAATGAGAGTTTGCACATTATTTAAAAAAAAATTAAATAATTGATGTTTAATTTTATTTATTTATTTATTTATTTTTTACATATTTTATTATTTTTGCAATTATCATAGTTTTTTTTATAAATAAATGAATAACTAGGGGGACTTGCAGCACATGACATTTTACAATCAAAATTGACCAACTTTACCTTCTCTGGTGTCCCCAGAATCTCAAAATACCCCACAGATCATTTATTATAGCTTGTCAAATTTGCCCCTATTTAGGTGTGAGCAAAAACATGCCAGTTTTTGTGTGTGTCCCTTTAAATGCAAATGAGCTGCTGCTCCCGCCCCCTTTCCAGAAGAGGGCGGAGCTTTAACAGCTCAACAACAACAAAGCTGGAGAATCTCACGCAGCCAAAATGACAAGTTTGCATGTTGGTTGCACCTGATGACTTTGATTTGGCAAATATTATTTTATATTAATAAGCAATGATTTAAGCATTTTAAAAAAATATATATATTTTCTTTTCAACAATTTTTAAGTTTTTTTCTTCATCGTAACATAAAGATAGTTGTACCCTGACATCTCTGACTTCACATCTCTTAAATAAATGAATAGATCCCAGATAAAAATGTCAAGTCACTACCTTTAAGCAATGTAATTTATTAATATTTCTTCTGCAGAATTGCAAAGGAGCAAAATTAAAGCAATACATCACCTTATACTTCTGTTTGAGATTCTCCCACTTCTTTCGCACCCATGCAGGAGTCACTTTCCCTTCCAGCTGTTTCTCTTTCACATACAGCCTGTAGATCAACACCATCATCATCATCATCATCATCATCAGTAATGCAGATGAAGGCAGATTAACACTCAGGTGTTACTCACTCGAAGGCTTTAATAGCTGCATTTCTTCTGCCTGTAAACAGTCTGTTGTTGCTGACTCTCCACACAATTAGATCTGCCGTGTTGGCATCAGTCCCTAAATCACAGAAACGACTGATAAAGATATTGTCACCACTATTTGACAAGGGAATTAATCACATGCATTGACAATTTCACGATATCCGCATGTTGTTATTGTTAAAAAGTAAATAAATCATGCTAATCATAAACCGATTCATTCTGACATTAAAAACGTGTTACTTGCATTTAAAGACTCCTTCTTCCGAGCCCATTTTATTATTTTGTTTTGTTTAGCATTGCTTTCTTCTGCTGTTCTTTCTCTCCTGTGAGTGAGAATGAAGTACGGCATTACCGCCCCCTATGGTGAGGAGTACAACACGATTGTTTTAGTCGGTTGTTGTTGTCTGTGACTGATTTAAAATGAATCACAGTTCAAAAAAACTATATAATGTATTAAAGATTCGGGAATTGTTTTTTTAATTCTTTAATTTCGTGTAATGAGACAGCTGAGGGTTTTGTCCAGCAGGGGCGGTGTCGGGGTCGCGCCTGCAGGAAGTGACGCGCGCAGCAGGAACAGCTAGCAGTTCGACAGAAAGTGTGTAGTCACCGTGTGTGACCCGCTCTGCAGCTTTATTCTCAACATTAACATTATAAAATCATCTAAATAATTCTTCTTATCAGTGTCTGCGTGTACATCTGTCATCATGGTAAGTGAACACGTGTGAATAATCAGCGCGTTTGTGGATTATGATCTGTTTATTAGCACTGTAGCTCATTTGCACTCTCATCTTTACACATTTGCTCGTTTTAAAAACATTTATCATAACCTGCGAACTAAAAAACTTTCTTCTAAGTATTTTTGTGTATTTATAAGCACCCCGCGCGCACAATAAGCTTTAGTTATGTTGAGAGAGTGTTATTATGATGAATTATTTGCCTGGTCATGTTTAAAACGAAACTAACAGTGTATGAATGCGGGATTAATCAAGCACAGGCGTGCAATAATTTTCATAATTGTATCGGTATGAGAAGGGGAATTGACTTTTCTTGATCAAGTGAATGATCCTTTATAAGCGTTTCAGATGTAGAGTTATAATATGCTTTCATTCAGCGTACAAAATTATGACAGTTTGGTATTTTATTCTATATAATAACTTTATTTTTTTTGTCCAAAGGCCTTAATAATAATAATAAATAAAGATATGACATCCAAAGTATGTGAGGTAGTACAACTAGAACTTTATTGAATCCAATAGGTTTTAATTATATTTTTCTACATATAAATGTATTGAAGTGTCAAAATGACATTCAGTTTAACCGTCTAAAGGCCAATACAGCCATTTAATTTGTGATTTAAAATATATTAAAATGTAATAAATGTGTATTTTTTTTATTCTGGCATGATTTTATAACATCATATATCAACATAGTGCAAAATGGTATTAAAATTATGTGTAGAAATCGTTGCTTTGTATGAGAAATTATGTCCAGAAAAATGAATTTCATTGATGTCATTTGGCGTAACCAATATAAAGAGACCGTTTTAAATCAGGTCATGCGGTCAGTATCATGTGACATCATTCAGACACCTGGACCACATGGTCGTGAAACAAAGTAACTAACTCTCTTTTAACTATTTGAAAAATTCATGTTTTCACTTGTTCATACGCATGTCCCGAAACATCAGGTCATTCGGTGCAACTGCTATAAAACATGGAAAATGTTGTAATATTTTAAAAACTTGCACTAAATATAAAATTGTCCTTTTTGCTAGATATCAGCCTGTTAGCATCGTTTGAAAATATTGTGATTCGGTAAAACCGAAATTTAGGTTAAACCGAATGACTTTTTGGTGACAAATTTTATCCATCTTGTAAAAAATGACAAAAGCAGTGTTAAATGATTATAAAAACCACATAATCTCATTGTTAACACTTAATACAACTTCAAAATTAATTATACAATATCTCCGTTATGTTTTTTACACTTTTAAAAACCTTATGCGTCAATGACCCAAATAAAAAGCAGTTTCTTAAAGTCGCCCTGTAGTGAAAATCAAGTTTTTAATGTTGTTTATGTCTATATGGTGTTTTTAATATGCTTTAAGACAAATCATTTTCAAATTCATATGTAAACACCATTGCTGAGTATTTTCTCCTTAAAACTGCAGTGAAAAAAAAAATGCATTTGAAATCGCTGGTGTTTCTTACATCATAAACTACCTTGTAACCAATCACATCAATGTGTGGGCGGGCTTTAGCATATCATTAACTATAACTGATCTGAAGCAGGGGAGTCTCAAGAGAGAAGTCAGGTTTATTTTTCTGTTGATATGAAAAATCAGGTAGATTTAGCAATATAGCAGGTGTATGATGTATATTACGATCTTATATACTGAAATAGTGAGGATTATCATTAGAAGGCAGCTGTGTGACTCTGACATGGCAAACAGGAACATATAACATTTGCAACACATTATTAGCGGTTTAAAAACAGAATCAAGCAAAAGAATAATCATATTAATTAACGTTAAGTGTCTGATGTTGTAAAGAGCGATACCATTGCGCAGCATTTACCTCAGTAAGTTGACCGAGTGGATCTCTGAGCTGGCGTGAGTGAGTGGAGGCGGGGCTAATTAGCATATTCATAGATCAGTGTGTACTAAATGACGCAAGGATGTAGAGTTACATTCACAGGAAAACTTTAAATATGTAATTTTGGTGAGTTTTAAGCTGGGATGAAATCTGACACAGTCTTGTTGTCTTCTGCCTAGTCTATTATGTCATATAATGGAGGTGCCGTCATGGCGATGCGGGGAAAGGACTGTGTGGCGATAGCAGCAGACCGAGGTTTGGCGTCCAGGCTCAGCTGGTTACCACCGACTTCCAGAAATTATTCCCCATGGGAGATCGACTCTTCATCGGGCTGGCAGGTCTTGCCACAGATGTACAGACAGTGTAAGAATACAATATTATAATCTTAATATTTTTAACAGCACTTGTCACTTTACCTTATACATAATATAACCTTCTCCTTTTACTCTAGATCTCAAAGGCTGAAGTTCCGCTTGAACTTGTATGAGCTGAAGGAGGGTCGTCAGATCAAGCCGAAGACCTTCATGAGCATGGTGTCCAATCTTCTGTATGAGAGGAGGTACATAATGCACTTCTTTTCTCACTACTTCCTGTTAATTTGCACCAAATACCCCCAGGAATCTATTGTATGATGTTTATTAAGTGCACAAACAGCATGCTTGAAATCTATAATGAATGCCTATGTATTGCATAATACATCAAACTGGAAACGGATGCAAAAAACATACCTAATATAAGCAGGATTTAAAAATACAACCCATTAAAAGTCATTTGAACCAATGGGATCACTCGGGGTCCTAAAGGAGACCCGATTCCTGGCGTTCTCAGTGCCATCAAAATAAAAGTCCCATTTACTCACAGCTGGTATGTGTAACCTCTCATGTCCCGGTCTCAGGTTTGGGCCGTACTACATTGAGCCTGTGATTGCTGGTCTGGACCCAAAGACCTTTGAACCCTTCATCTGCTCCCTTGATCTTATTGGATGCCCAATGGTAACAGAAGACTTTGTCGTGAGCGGCACTTGCTCAGAGCAGATGTACGGCATGTGTGAGTCGCTATGGGAACCTGACATGGTAAGTGGACGTCTACATTACTGTATTGGACATGAAGGCTGATTCCTGATAGTTTCCTCATAGGCTATGCTGTTGATTGTGTTCTCTAGAAACCAGACGATCTGTTCGAGACCATCTCACAGGCCATGCTGAACGCTGTTGACAGAGACGCCGTGTCTGGAATGGGAGTCGTCGTTCATGTCATGTAAGCGTTTCATCAAATGACAATCATTAACTTAATAATCTGCACATTTTTACTGAACTCAAAACAGCTTTTAATGTCTTTATTCACTGTATACACTGGGATGTTTAATGCTTTTGAAAGTCTCTTCTGCTGCTATTTTTGATCAAAAATACAGTAAAAATTGTGAAATATTTTTCCAATGAAAGAGAGCTGTTTTTTATGTGAATATAAAGTAAAATGTAATTTATTCCTGTGATCAAAGCTGAATTTTCAGCATCATTACTCCAGTCTTCAGTGTCACATGATCCTTCAGAAATCATTCTAATATGATGATTTGATGATCAAGAAACATTTATGGTTATTATCAATGTTGAAAACAGTTTGATGCTTCATATTTTAATAGAAACTTTTTTAAGTATATTCAACATTCTTGAATTTTTTTATCCAACAAGGATTCATTATTTTAATGACAGAAGAAATTTAGAAATATATACAATATACATATTTATGATGCAAAAGACTTATTTCAAATAAATGCTGTTCTTTTGAACTCACTATTCATCAAAGAATTATGAAAAAAATTATCAGTTTCCACTAAAATATTAAGGAACAAAAAAAAAAGTTTTCAACTTTGATAATAAGATCCAATAGTAATAATTGAGCACTAAATCATTATATTAGAATGATTTCTGAAGGATCATGTGACACTGAAGACTGGAGTAATGATGCTGAAAATTCAGCTTTGATCACAGGAATAAATTACACTTTACTATATATTTATATATTCACATAGAATTTTTTTTTTAATGTAATAATATTTCACAATATTACTGTGTTTTTGATCAAATAAGAGACTTCTTTCCAAAACATTAAATGCATTAATTGACAAAACATTGATTAATCCAAATGTAATTAATTTTGTTTGACGTCTTGAACTGAATATAGTAATGCATGGTCCAGATTCAGACTATGAAGTTTCTTATTTTGACATTTCTGTAATCCGTTGAGTTGATGGTGTATGTGTTTATTTCACAGTGAGAAGGATAAGATAACCACACGCACCCTGAAGGCCAGGATGGACTAGAGAAAACTGCTGCTGTTTCCTCTCCTACAACCCCATTTGTTTTTTTTGTACTGAAATAGAATTTGCCTCGTTCCACTTGTCATCATTAAGATTGAATTGTTCAATAAAACTTTCTGATATTTACTCATTTCCTAGTTTTGTGGTCAGAGGAAAAAGTTCCATGTATTGGGAAAGATGCATGGAAATTCAGAAAGGATTTACTACACAAACATGGAAGGCACTGACTAAAGTGAATTGAAAGCCATATTTAGCTGCAGTGTGTCCATGACCAGTGTTAATCTCAAGATGTTGTTCAACTCCGAACTTTATTTGAGATAAAACACAATAAAATAGATCCTGTAAATTAATGGAGTCATAAAAAAAAATGCACAACCATAAATTAATGCAAATCCTTGTGAATGATGGGGGATGCGTTAAATTTGCAGAATTTCATTTTTCTCTTTATGCATCGACTTTTATTTAATAATTGTTTAATCTGTAAAAATATGGTGAAATGACGGGGATGTTACTTTGGATTCTGATTGATCTGTTTATTCCTAGTTCAGGGTTCGAGATGGTTTGTGAGTCGATGAAAAGCTAATAATTTAATGGAATGTAAAATCATAATAAATGTGAATACAGAAATTCGTTCAGACAAATATAAGCTTTTGAAAGTGAATTTTAAACAAATATTAGCCTTTTAACTTTCAGCGCAAAATAAAATAACTATTAGGCCGTCAAATTCATTGTAATTCACAACAATAATATATTTATATCTTAATTTTTATAATTAGTTAAAACTATAATATTATTAATAGCCCTATACTCAGTTTTATTTATAAATAATAAAATCAATTAAATTTAAATTTTTAAAAATTTCATCTGTTTAATTGCATGTCCTCATGTGACGTTTACCAACATCACAAAACCGTGAATTATTGAAATATTAGGGTTTTTGGCTGATAAAGTTTGGGAGAGAAAAGCCTGTCGATCGCCCCCTGCAGGAGAAATGAAGAATGACGAGGCTGAGCTGTCCTCAGCAGAAAGCAGACAGAAAGCAAAATTAAATAAAATAAATGAAGCAATTGAGTTTAAAAGGATAAAGGAACAAGCCGGCAGAGTATTGAAATGTGTTAGCTGAGCAGTCAAAATAAAGCAAAAGCTTACAGCACATGGTATTTCCAGGCAGTTTTGCACAGAAAAACTCCACAATAGTTTTCATAACCTTCAAAAAGAGAGGGAAAATAGAGAACAATTGATAAGTTATATGAAATGTTTTTAATGTTTTAGAAAAATTTTTTCAGGATTTTTTGATTATTAGAATGTTTAAAACAGCATTTATTTGAAATAGAAATCTTTATAAATGTCCTTATTGAATAAAAGTATTATCTATTTTTAATTTTTAAACAAGATCTTACTTACACCAAACTCTTAAATGGCAGTGTAGCACGGTTTCTACAAAAAATATAAAGCAGCACAACCGTTTTCAACATTGATAATAATCAGAAATGTTTCTGATTGATCATGTGACACTGAAGACGGGAGTAATGATGCTGAAATCTCAGCTTTGATCACAGGAATAAATTACACTTTACTATATATTTAAATAGTTATTTTAAATTGTAATAATATTTCACTATATTTCTCATCAAACAAATGCATAATTAAGAGAATTCTTTCAAAAACATGAAAAAAAACTTAATTAGCCCCATGAAGTCATAGTTTACTGTGATTTTAGAACAGCATTGTCAGGCACAACATGGAGTGTCTGTTCTAAAATCACTGTAAACCACACAGAGGTCTTCTTCTCAAATGGTTCCTACATATAGCTGGCAATGTTTCATAATACAAGCACACAGCAACACAAACTGATTGATTGATTGATTGATAACACACAATAATCTAGTAGTTCTTCAATCAATGTTCAGCAGAATGGTTGCCAAGCAACACAGACATCGTTATCCGTTTGTTTCTTATAACCGGTATAACTTGTATTTCTCGCAGTGCTGTTCTTGCACACCGCAGCTCTCATGAACTGCAAATACTCTCTTCCCAGCTTGAGATAATGATACCAGGCATTTAGATGTTTCTCACTTATAGGCAAACTCCTAGTTCTTCATCATAAGTGCTTGTCAATCATGGGAACTAATGCACCGATATGATTTTTGGGGCCGATACCGATTTTAACAAAGAATTAATGGCCGATACCGGAGCTTTAATACGGTTAATGGAGAGCAGTTCAAGGAACAAGATATTTTGCAGATTTAATGCTGCAGTCCGCAACTTTTTTGTTAAAAATTTTCAAAAAGTATATAATGAGAATATACAACATGAATCATTTTCCAAACCGTGATTTTGTCTTATCCTGAATCATTATGGTACGCTTATAATAAGTGTTTATATTCTGACTATTTCAGACCAGACTGGTAGGACCCGCTGCAGAGTATCACAGTAACTGCGTGACTCGCCATAGACATACACTGAGAAAAGTAGATCCGGCTACAATGTTCTTCCGCAAGACACGTGCAGTTCTGTTTATTAACCGCTAGAGGGCCAAAAACGTGGACAGCAGCTTTAAAGTTTGTCAGTTAATTAAGCACCCCCCGAAAAGGCATAAGATCTGTGTTTATTTACTTTTAGTTGTAATAAGTGTTTTGTGTAATTCAAAATGGTGAGAGAGAGTTTAATGCACACTTATTGTGCTCTGTATTGTTTAGCTTTTGTGGTGATTTTATTGGAGTGAAAACGGATGCAATAAACTTAAAGGATTAGTTCACTTTCAAATTAAATTTCCTGATAATTTACTCACCCCCATGTCATCCAAGATGTTCTTCAGTCGAAAAGAAATGAAGGTTTTTGATGAAAACATTCCAGGATTATTCTCCTTATAGTGGACTTCAATGGTCTCCAGACGGTTGAAGGTCAAAATTACAGTTTCAGTGCAGCTTCAAAGAGCTTTAAATGATACCAGACGAGGAATAAGAGTCTAATCTAGAGAAACCATCACTAAATTTTTTAAAAAGATTTTATACATTTTAACCATAAATGCTCATCTTGAACTAGCTCTCTTCTTCTTCTCTATTTGAATTCCAGCAGTGTAGACACTGTTAAGTGTATTACTGCCCCCCACAGGTCAAAGTTTGAACTAAATTGTTATATACAATATGCTTGTGCAAGTATATAACAATTAGTTCAAACTTTGACCTGTGGAGGGCAGTAATACACTTAGCAGTGTCTACAATGCCGGAATTCTAATAGAGAAGAAGAAGAGAGCTAGTTCAAGATGAGCATTTATAGTTAAAACGTATATAATTTTTTATTTTTTTTAAAAAATTTAGTGATGGTTTCTCTAGAAAAGACCCTTATTCCTCGCTGCAATGAAATTGTTCAACCATTTGGAGGCCATTGAAGTCCACTATATGAAGGAATATTTTCATCAAAAACCTTCATTTCTTTTCAACTGAAGAAAGAAAGACATGAACATCTTGGATGACATGGGGGTGAGTAAATTATCAGGAAATTTTCATTTAAAAATGAACTAATCCTTTAATAAAACATTAGTAAAGTTTTGTTCATCATTCGGATGGGTTCCGCTATACTTATGAAAGTTACAAAAGTTATTTAGTCAAGAATAGTGTGCGATCTTTTGTTATTCGATTGGCATTAAAGCGCAGACAGCAGCACTAGGATTACACAACAGACATTATACAGCTCTGCGCCTTCACGCAGTTAATTAATAAACCATCGGTTTGTTTTATCAGCCTTTTTCATGCTACAGCCGATATGCCGATGGTTGTAAATTGAGCAAAAATCGGCCGATAAATATCGGTGGCCGACACATCGGTGCATCCCTAGTAACAATTAAATGTTATTTTCAGACTCGTTCAAAAGAAAAGCTCAGCCTCTGGATTTTAATGTCACATTGCTTCCTTTCTTGGTACCCCTAATAACCAAAAGCAGCCGAGACCTCAGGGAAATTACTTCTGTACAATATCAATATATAACAAATAAGGTAAATTCAGGTTGATTGGGACACATTCTGCCGAAGACTTAGAGTTCATTATGAATATTATATGAATTACACAGTTACAATTCATATAAATATTAATAAATAATTAGCAGCAAAAGCTGGGCAATTTTGTCTCTACAATTCTTTCACTCTAAACTGTTTTAATTTGGAGCGAGATACAGGGAGAATGGCGTTATTTTATCAGCGTGTCACTTCATACTCACAGCTGATTGGTCCAATTTTGGTCTGTGATCTCTAACCCAGAATAAAACCTGCTCTGGAGCAGGTTAGCCATGTAGCGTTAATTACCATGGCCCTAAAAACCAATCCACCTTCTTAAGCCCGAAAAACTAGTTTCAAACTTACCTGGGTAGTGGCTGAAACCAGCTTCGTGCAACAGACCAAAACACACTTAAAAGGTCCTGAAGGTTTTATGTTTTTAACTATAGATTTAACAAACAGATTTCTTTGGAACAAAAGCCTCATTAAAGGGTTAGTTCACCCAAAAATGAAAATCCTGTCATTTATTACTCACCCTCATGTCGTTCCACACCCTTAAGACCTTCGTTCATCTTCAGAACACAAATTAAGATATTTTTGTTGGGAAATGTCATTGCTGGCTATGCTTGCTATTGTCATTGCTAACACAGGCCTCACTGAGCCATCGAATTTCAACAAAAATATCTTAATTTGTGTTCTGAAGATGAACGAAGGTCTTACGGGTGTGGAACGACATGAGGGTGAGTAATAAATGACATTATTTTCATTTTTGGGTGAACTAACCCTTTAACAACAAAAGGTCAAAACAAAGTCTAATAATATGAAGCATCTCTTCTATCCCAAAAGAACGAGTTAAAGCAATACACCACTGAAGGCTGTTAGTGGGGTTTTACCACAGGTAAAAACACAAATTAGCTGCCTAAAACCAAAGACTATTATATAGAAAGATGGTTCACTCCTATTAGTTATGAATGGGAGAAAGTGCAACGCGCAATATGGCAGAATACGTCCTGATTTATAAAGTCATTGCATCACTGCAGCTGCCGTTAGAAGCTCCGGTTATCATATGCTGTGCCTCATTTCGGAGGCTGCGTCCTCCGGAGGTTGCATTTGAAGGCTACATACGTCATCAAGAATGTCTTATTTAAGAAAAGTAACCGTAATAAAATTGAATGTTATTCCCCGTGAGGTGTAAAACACTGCAATTTCTTTCTAACTTTGCAATCTAATGGTTACTTTTCTTAAATTAAATCACGTCGATGACGTATGCACCCTTCAAATGCGACCTCCGGAGGACGCAGCCTTCGAAACGAGACGCAGCTCATAGAAACCGGAGACTCGCGTTTAGAATTGCACATGTGTATGGCTGGTCTAGCTTTAGACAGTTCATGTCAGAATTTTGTTTCTGATTTAAAATATGTTATTTAATTGTGAGTTCGGCAAGTAGTTTTTTTTAAATTTCAGGATTCCTTCATTCAAATAGATAGGACCTGGTCTTAGATGTCCGAAATAGCTGGCGTTACAATAATGGCTGCCAAGTGAACGGTCTTTCCTTGAAAAGGAGTTTGCTGAAACCCAAATAATCATGGTAAAATCACTATGCATGTCTTAAATTGTCTTCTTGCTCTTACAAAATTGCAAAAAAGCATAAAATAAGAGAGGCCGATGTTCAAAAAACACTTTTATTAGTAATGAGAATCAGAATAAACAATTCTTCCACCAAGTGATATAGTTTGTTTACAGTTGCTAAGCAATGTAGCAACATGTCTCATTAACGTGTGGTTACAGTTATGCGTTAAGCATTTTACAACAGCTCCGAACATGATTTAAATCTTAGAGTAAGCTCTAATCTTATACATCTAGATTATTCAATGACTACCATGTTCTACGAACAGTTCTAGAACCACTAGTCCAAGCTTTAAAAGAAACAAATTTACTTTTGTTTACACGTTTACTAAGAAATAAATGTTTTCCAAAATTTATTTGGTGGCACATGCTTTGTGTAGAATAGTTGTAATATTTGGGGGGGGGGGGCAGAACATATATCCTATTAACTATACAAAAAAAAAAAAAAAAGTTTATTTTACAATAAACATCAGCATTAATTACTCCAACGCAGTAGTGATTTTGCTGTTGTAACGTAAAAGGAGTACACGCTCAAAATGTTCATCTGTGAGATGATTTCCTTTTGCGGTAACAGCGTTGGCCCCGTTGCTGAAGAGATGTTGCACTGGGGCGCTTGAGGGCAGAGTTGTGTTGAACTTGATGAACACTTTTTTCACCCCTGGAAATTCATTTAGGCATTTCAGATCTTTGTTTGTGCCCTGAAGATACAGCCACACCTCTTCTGCCGCTTCCCTCTTTCCACCTTTGTTGCCAGAACTTCCAGGTCCATATGAGAAGAAATCATCCTCATGAACAGAGCCTCCATTGGTCTCGGTTTCCTCAGTCCCTTGGTCTACCTGTACAACCTCAGTGATCAACTGCGCTCGAAGAGCTTCCCTCTCATCTTCTGGTAACCACCACAATCTGAACTGTGGCATGGTGGCTGTGGCCAATCTGGCATCAGAACTGTCAAACACCTGCTTGAAGCGGGAGTCAATTGCTTTAACGGTGTTCTCAATGACCTTGGAGAACAGGTGGGTGTTTGCCGCCTTCTCCTCCAGCTTCCTTTTAAGGGTCAACAACGTTGGTATCACAATGCCAAGGAAACACTTTTCTTCTCCCTGCAGAAGGTCAAGCGCAAATGCCACTGGTTTGAAGACGTCTGTATATTCTGTGAGATACGCGGTTTCGTCAGGTGTGAAACGTGTGACACCCAAGGCTTCGGTCAATTCGTTGAGCTGCGAATCAGTAAGCGACATCAGCTTGTTAACGGCATAGTATTCCGAGCTCCACTTATTCAGGCAAGGAACTGTGATTGTCATTTTTGCAATGGATTCCAATGCCTCAGCAGATTCCGTAGAGGAATGGGTCTTGTGCCATATCGCGGCACATTTTGCAATCGCGCTACTGTGCAATTTACCTGCCGTTCCATTTGAGACAGCATCCGCTAGGTCCTTTGAGGCAATCAAGTTCAATGTTTGAGCTGCACACCTTTGGTGGGGTGGTAAGAAATAACTCAGAAAGAAGTCTCCACCCATTTCTCCGTCACAAAGAATACTGCCCAAATCCTCAAAGTGACTGTCCTCCACTTCTTGGTCATCCTCAGATGAGAACTCTTTAAAAGCCTTCACGAAATTGTTACAGTTGTCAGTGACGGTGGCCTGAACTTTGCTCTCGATGTTATAGGAAGAGTGAATTTCTTGAATTTTAGCAATAATGGTTTCACAGGTGTAGCTGATAGGGATTCTTGTGCAGGCAAGAGCAGCAGACTTCCTTTCGAGATTGTCCTCAAGCCAGTGGCACGTCATTCCAAAATAACTTCTGTCCTGCACCGACCATATATCAGCAGTTGTACACAATGTCTGCACTTTGTCGAGTTTCGCTTTTAGCTCCCCTTTCATTCTATCAAATGTCACATCAAGCCTGGTGACAAAAGCGTTTGGGCTCATGACTTTTTTGCCTCTGCTTAATGCTTCAATCAACTTTTTGAAGCCAGGTTGCTCGAGAATTGAAATGGGTTGCACATCCTCCACGATGAAATTAAAAACCAGTGCATTTAGCCTGGATTGTGTTTGATAATAAATGGTGGGATCGGACTTAGCTTCTTTTGCTTCGGCTGATTCTTCTGTTTGATTTTCCATAATGCTTGGTCCGTAATTGCTTGGTCCATCACTGCTTGGTGCATCCCTTATTCTCTTCCTACACACCACAGAATGCTTTCTCTGGAGGACAAAGAAATTAAAACAAGACATTTATTTTCTTGGCTTGAACTTGTTGAAACCAAGACACGTGAAACACTTTAAAGCATTAACTAATGGGTATGTCTTGCCCTAGAAGATGAAAGATTTGGAATATTTATTTCTTCTAGGTTTGAAAACAATGAAGAAACTGGGGATGTCCCGAGGTGCCTCAAGGCTCGGTATTGGGGCCGATTACACTTTTTTTTTTTTTTTATTGATCAATATCAGCTATCCTAAGACCGGTCCTTTATTTTGCATCAGCTGTCACACAGATGTTGTGACATGCAAGAACCAATAAGGTCTGTTCTAGCACGACACACGCACGTTCGAGCTTCCGTGTTCAGCATATTTGATGCATACTTTTGTAACGAATGACTCGAAAGTAATTGATTTACCATTTATTTATATCTGCCATATTTATCACTTTTGACCAATAGGTGGCTAGGTTATAATAAGAGTAAGGTGACAACGACACATACAAAATTTTGGTGTCAATATGCCAAAGCATTGCAGAGAAACAGCATGCAATAGTTCTCTGTAAAAGATTTTGGCATCATGCCTCAATTTTGTTTCGGTTTCGTCTATCAACGCGAAATCCAAAATTTTTGTCGACACTGTCTGAAGATGATCCGACTCGAATTTGGCGAAAATTGGATAAACAGTTAGGAGGAGTTTGAAAAGGTAAGTTCTAAAGGAAATCAAAAAGGCGGACAGGAAGTTTGGCTGACTATTGCAAAATTGGTATCTACGTTCTTGGCATGACCCAAGATATTGATATCTATTGATTTTAATAACTTAATGTACTTGAAGTGTGCACCAAGCACTAGGAAAATACTTGCCTGGCAAGGCCAGACTGATATATCTTCTACAAGATATATCAGTCTGGTCAGTCCGCCCTCCGTCGCGATTCGAGTCAACTCCAAACCGTAACGCAAACAGAGTCACTCTAGTGCGGCGAAAGTCCCTTCAATATCAACAAAGATTGCGCACGGGAGACCCGAGAGTTTGTTGTATTCGGCCGTGAATTCAGTTTTAAATGACCAAAAACACATTATTTACTTTTCGCTGTTGACTCTCTTGTCGCTTTGCTAACGTCATATCCGCCCTTCTCTGATTGGTTTACTCCGCTTCCTGTTTGCTCAGATTTGCTCCGCCCTGGAAATCGAATTGATTCAATGGCCGACCAGACTTATCCTCTGGTACAGTGGTGAGGCTGGATTTTCCAGGCAAGGAAAATACAAGTATCGCATCGGGACTCGGTGTCGGCAGATACTCAATATTCAATGACTCAGGACATCCCTACTCAAAACATTCTTCAAATTATCTTTTGTGTTTCACAGACAAAAGTATCTTGGTTTGAAACAACATGAGGATGAGTAAATGATGACAACTTTTATTTTTGGGTGAACTATTCTTTAACATGTTGGACAAAGTGGGACAGTAGCCATTAGGCAAGCTGATCTAGAAGTGTAACGGTATGAGATCTTCACGGTACACTGAAAACGGTACAATATAACAGGATTATACACTTGATTTCCCCCCACACAACTTTATATTTTCTGTTGTTTTTGGCATTAATAAAAGGTTGTCCTATAGTAATGTTGCATTTAACGCTTACAGAAAGTACAAACATAATGTTGACCTATCTATAAACCTTAAAATTAGTCATTATATTTTATAAAGTTTATCTATAATTTATTAGTTGGCGATTTATAGTATTGTCACTTACATTCAGCTTTGCAAATTCCTTGGGGTGGTGGTCACGTAGATGGTGCATCATGTTTGAAGTGTTGCCCGCCCGAGCCGACACTTTTTTCCGACACATTCTACAAACTGGATAACCATCAACAAGGATGGTGCCTCCTGGGTCTTTTAAATACCCAAAATACTCCCAAACAACGGACTTCAGCCGCTTGGGTGGGAGAAAAAGAGGCTCAGGCTCCGACATTTCGCTGTGCTGCCGTTTGCGCATCTGGCAAGGTGAGTGACACTTAAATGAAAGAGGAGAAAGTCGCAATTTAGACATTTTTTTATGATTCCCTCTTTTCTTTACTTTGTTTTTTATTGAAAATAAGACCCCTAACTTGTGTTATAATAATCGTCTTTATTTAAAACCGTGTACCGTAAAAACCGTCATACCATTACATTGCTAGTGTGAACAGATAAAGTGCTTTGATGAATAATAATAAATCAATCAACATACTGTAATGAATAAACATCACAATCATTCCATACAGAAATTTAGCTGTGTCTGAAATCACCCCAATCCCATTGTGCATTATTTAGGGTGGAGATTATCCAGTGCACTCATTCAATCCCATAATACTCAACTAGAGCGTACCCATAATACATGGTTATGGTATTTTTATTATCAATTAGACTTAAAGGATTAGTTCACTTTCAAATGAAAATCACCCCAAGCTTTACTCACCCTTAAGCCATCCTAGGTGTATATGACTTTCTTCTTTCTGATGAACACAATCGGAGTTATATTAATAAATACCCTGATGTATCTGAGCTTTATAATGGCAGTATGGGTTACCAAACGAGTATGAGCTGAAGAAAGTGTCTCCATCTACATTCACATCCATCCATCATAAACATACTCCACATGGCTCCAGAGTGTTAATAAAGGCCTTCTGAAGCAAAGTGATGCGTTTGTGTAAAAAAAATCCATATTTAACAAGTTTAGAGGTAAAATATCTAGCCTCTGCCAGACCGCCTCCCGTATTCAAGTTACGAAGAAAACATAAATTGCGCAAAAAGTTTAAGTGACGCGACGCCAAGTTGAATAGGGAAGGCATAGGACGTGGCATAAGCTTTTTGAACTGCAAGAGTTTTACACTTTCTTCACATGTTGAATACAGGGCCGGCGGAAGCTAGATATTTTACTTAATAACCTGTTAAATATGGATTTTTTTTTTTTTTTAACACAAACGTATCACTTCGCTTCAGAAGGCCTTTAAAGGATTAGTCCACTTTTAAATAAACTTTTCCTGATAATTTACTCACCTCCATGTCATCCAAGATGTCCATGTCTTTCTTTCTTTCTTTCGTCAGTCGAAAATAAATTTTCTCCATATAGTGGATTTCAACGGCTACCAAACGGTTGAAGATCTAAATTACAGTTTCAGTGCAGCTTCAAAGAGCTTTAAACGATACCAGACGAGGAATAAGTGTCTTATCTAGCAAAACGATCGGTCATTTTCAGAAAAAAATACAACCGTTTATGCTTTATAAACACAAAATATCGCCTTGAACGTACTTCACGTTTCCGCGTTCTTCAAAAAGCTTGCGCTGAATGTTCTAAGCCTTTCCTATTATACTTATGGAAAAAAACGGAACTGGCGCCACGGTTGTTCCTTAAGTAGAACAAGAAAGGCTTCGGAGCGTTACGAATCAAGTGTGTCAAATCAGCGATTCGGAGCGCCAAAGTCACGTGATTTCAGCAGTTTGGCGGTTTGACACGCGATCCGAATCATGATTCAATACACTGATTCATAACGCTCCGAAGCTTCCTGAAGCAGTGTTTTGAAATCGGCCATCACTATATAAGTCTTTTTTTTTTTTTTTGGCGCACCAAAAATATTCTCGTCGCTTTATAATATTAATATTGAACCACTGTACTCACATGAACTGATTTAAATATCTTTTTAGTACATTAATGGATCTTGAGAGAGGAAATGTCATTGCTGGCTATGCAGGCCTCACTGAGCCATCAGATTTCATCAAAAATATCTTAATTTGTGTTCCGAAGATTAACGAAGGTCTTACGGGTGTGGAACGACATGAGGGTGAGTAATTAATGACAGATTTCATTTTTGGGTGAACTAACCCTTTAATAACCCCTTGGAGCCATGTGGAGTACGTTTATGATGAATGGAAGCACTTTCTTCAGCTTCATACTCGTTGATATCGCTCACTGACATTATAAAACTCGGATGCATCAGGGCATTTATTAATATATCAGAAAGTAGAAAGACATAGCAAAGGAATTGTCAGCAAAGGAATGTTTTATTTGCTTTTTTAAAACTATAAAGCAACTATAACTATATGACATTCACTAAATAAGGGATAGAGGTTGATTTCGGACACAACATATTTCATACAACAAAGTTAAACCCGCCTTAAAAACATCACTGACCAATCCCACCTTCGCAACTGTTGCCGTCCGCCATTTTCTCAAACGAGCTTTTGCTCTTTTTTTAACACAAGTATACAGAGGATATGCATGTTTCGAAGTTTAAGATTATATTTTACACAAACACAGTAAGATGTCATTGTTTGATCACTTAGAATTGTGAAACAAGCGACATTTCCCCTTCTAGAAAGCATAATAAACAAACCGTGAGACATACACGCGGTTTTGCCCCCCATTCCCAAATATACACGAATTACATCAATAACATCCTTTTCTAAAAAGTAAATACAACGTTTTACCTATATTAAATAGTCGACAATAACTAAACAGTTTGCAAATAATAGCCTAAATGCGTTGTAGAAACAGTACTTCCCTAAACCGCCAAAAGATAATTATATGAATCATTATATGACTGGATAATCTATTATACGTTATTACTATCGAGTAACTAGACTTAATTTAGCACCCTACATCCAACTTAACGCTTTTTAAAGAAGAAATTAGTTTGCTCCAAACTCAAAACCACTCCCACTTTTGTTGATTCGGACCCACGTTTTGCTTGAAACTTGCCTGAAAAGCTTTTAAAGCGAAAACCAGTATTTATAAGTCACCAAATGATATTATTTAACGCTTCCTTGCATTCACATTAACAAAAGCTTTCATCTGTGCTCGAGCGCGAATCTACCAAAAACATGCTTTCGCATATTCGCCCAACAAACTCAAAATACACAGTAAAAACAGCAATCTCTGGGTGTTAAATTGAGAAAACACGCAAACGTACCTCTAAATGCTTCTTCAGGTTGGATGTGGAGTCCCTGGCGGTGGATAGGATGTTGATTTTGGGGAGGCAGAGGTTGCACTGCACGGTGATGTTTCTGCCGCGCGTGTCTCTGAATGTGAAGTGGTGTTTGTGCATCCAGTGGTCGAAGGCTGTGCGAGACCGCTCCATCTTCACACGAGCTCTGCTCTTTTACAACGAAGCAACAAAAACAGTAAATTATGTTTGCTACTTACTGTTTAATAGTGTAATACAAAAAATAAAATATATCCTATTCTATTTGCAGACTCTTTGTTTTTGTAATCTAATTATGTAATCCAAAATATCGTGTAGTCCGTTACTACCAAACAACAGACACATTTCTTCTCTCTTCTGTTTGCTGTTTCCGGTGGAGGAGAAACTACAATAGCTCACTACCGCCACCTTTTGCTTGGATGAAGCAAAGACAGTAGACTAGAGATTTCAAACACATATCACTGGGAAAATTCACTTTTTGTCTCATTTCAAAGGCTGCATTTCTCATCGAAGATGTCTCATTTCAGTAAAGTTATAAAATTGACTTATTTATTGTGAGTTGTAAATTACTATAATTAAATTACTGAGTTGTAAATTACTGTAAATGCAACACTAACTATAAACTCTAAAAAAATATATATATATATGGACAAACAAACCCAACTGTTGAGTTAAAAATGTAATTAAAAAAAATTAACCCAACAGCTGGGTTTGTCCACATCTGACCCAATTTTGGGTTGAAACAACCCGGTTTTTTAGAGTGTAATATAGAAAACTATATAAACCAATGCTTTAATAAACAAAACCTCCATATGGGTGTTTCTTCAACTATAGCCAATTTTGGCCTTGTTGATTTTGAGAATTAAAAAAAAAAAAAAGACAATTTGTCCACTACACTAAAATTTGGGATTTGTTTCAACCCAAATCCCAAATTTGGGTCAAAAATGGACAAACCCAACTGTTGGGTTACATTTTTTAATTACATTTTTAACCAAACGGATGGGTTTGTCCATATTTGACCCAAATGTGCATTGAAACAACCCAATTTTTATATAGCAAACTATAAACCAATGCTAAAAAAATGGTGGGTTAAAAACAACCCAAGTTGGGTTGAAAATGGACAAACCCAGTGGTTGGGTTAAATGATTGTCCAAAGTGCTGGACAGTTTTATTTAACTCAACTATAGTTTAAAAATGACTTTATGTCTGGCTTAAAATGAACCCAAAATATGTTGGAAATTAAAAATCAGACACATAATTACTAGAGGAAACAATAATAATCAAAAGGTGAACATTTATTAATAAGCAATTTAATGTTTATTGTTTAATTATTATTCATTAAACTTATTAACAAATGTTAATTTATTAATAAATCTTAATTTCCAACATATTTGGGTTAATTTCCTGCAGGCAATACAATAATTTTTAAACAATAGTTGAGTTAAATAAAACTACCCAGCAGGTTGGGTTAAAACAACCTAATCGCTGGGTCTGTCCATTTTCAACCCAACTCGGGTTGTTTTTAACCCAGCATTTTTAATAAACAAAATCAACATTTAGGTGTTTCTTCAACTATAGGTAAATTTGGCATTATTGATTTGAGAATAAAAAAAAAATTACAATCACATGTTTCATTTGTCCACACTCTAACAAATGCTAGGTTGTTTCAACCCCAATTTGGGTCAAAAATGGACCAAAACATTGGGTTAAACGGTTGATGTTACGTCTATAACGTAATGTTACTTTGCTTGGTTGTGTTCCTACTGTCTCCTTCTCTTTCAGGATTGGTCCTGGGCATAACGAGAGGCTGCTGGTGGTATAAATCCCCCCGGATCCCGCTGGAGGGCGCTCTCTGCCTCTTTTAATGATTGATTGTTCGGTGTGTTTGATACTGTGTGTTAGCTCTGGTGAATATGTTGTGTTACACATCGTGATTTATGCTCCAACAGATGCTGTTAGCCACCTTTGAGCCTTATTTCTAGAACATCAATGTCCTGCTGACCATGTTGGTAACTTCTTAACTATCTTGGGAAGCTGTAGGAAGAGAGTTTTTTTACACTGACAAAATATTTAGCCCTGCCTTTTACACTTAACTTGATCAAGAAAAAAATATCCATTTAAATATGAAATAAATGTCATAAAAACTATAAAATAGAACTTTCTCATGCATGTCAACACATTGTTACAACACTAATTTTATGTTTTAAAACTATGTTTCTTGAAAATGATTGCTTCAGTTATTTTTTTTGCCAGAGAGAACCTTATAATACCAAAGTTGGAAGTACGCACTCAGCTTCCCATAGGTCTGATATTGAGCAATGATATAGACCTTATTTACCAGAGAAACAAGCGCGCCGCCATCTTTATAAAATTGTCTTTGAACTTCCGTTTTGCGGTAACTCTGTACATTTCTATGGCATCGCTGTCAAAGAATAATTAGTTGGTTAAGTGGATTTACTTGTAGAGTTAATGAAAGTTATCATGAGCATTGTTATGTTTAAAGCTGATGTCTTAACAAATGTCAGTAGGTCGGGAAGATTTTAAAACGAGCAGTTAATTCATAAATGTAATATCGCTGTGGAAATACAAACCGGAAGTCAAAAGACAAACGAGCGCAACTCTGAAAAGGGGCGGGGCTACATAAGGTCTATTGCTTGTGGTAAAGTGTTCCCTTAGCCCATCATTGTGGACAAGCCAGATATGTCTGGGTTGTAGGGTTGCCAACTGTCCCGAATTAGGCGGGACGTCCCGCATTTTGAGCCTAATTGATTTGTCCCGTACGGGACCTCACTTGTCCCGTTTTTTTACTACTGCGCTGATCTAACCACTGATACAACAGCAGTGCTGATCACGATACTTGAGAATGATCACCGACACGGCAACACACACACACACACACACACACACACACACACACGACACCTCACACCTGACCTATCATCATCATCCAATCACAGCCCCCCTCCTCTCACGCGCATCAGTATACGTTGTAAATGCGCCAATTCCTCCACACACAAAAAGTCGATAATCGATTTGGCATGTGGGTAAAACTGCAAATGTGGATAAACCTGCAAAAAAGAAAAGACTGTGCAGCTACAATAAAAATTGGGAAGTAAAAAATATATGGATTAAGCCCGTCAGCGGTGACTCAACAAAAGCCTTCTGTAGTTTATGTCGCAGGGAATTTTCAGTTGGTAAATTTTCAGTAATCAAACAGATCTTGGTCCCCATTGACTTCCATAGTAGGAAAAAATATATACTATGGAAGTCAATGGGGACCGAGATCTGTTTGGTTACAAACATTCTTCCAAATATCTTCCTTTGTGTTCAGCAGAACAAAGAAACTCATACAGGTTTGGAACAACTTGAGGGTGAGTAAACGATGACAGAATTTTCATTTTTGGGTGAACTATTCCTTTAAATTAGCTATCATTATGACAAATGGCTAAAAATCATACACTGTATTTTCGCACAAAATGGTTGTGTAAACCGGTTGATGTGGGCCAACAGTTTCCTTCTGTTTTCCTGTCTGCATGGTAGCTCAGGCTCAGACTAGAAAGTTTGATGATGTTTTAGATGTGTCTGAAACATTTATGTCTGATAAAGTTGACAGAAAGGAACGTGTGCAGGATGTTTCTCCTAATGTTTGTGCTTTTGACCAGGATGTTGCAATCCAAGTTGAGGGGAATTTTACAGTTAACCCTCTATGGTACGCAATATGATATCAATGAGGAAAAAATTATTTGTGTTGTTTTTCCTGCTTAAAATTGGACACTTTAACAAAATCAATAAACATTTTCATAATTTTTTAATTTATTTTAAATTAAACATTTGGCATTTTCATGTAGAAAAAAAGAAATATATTTATTGAAAACATTAATTTCTTTAACTAGACACTTAAACAAACAAATTGCTCTAGTTTTTAATGTATTAAAAGTTTGATATTTAATAAAAAGTAACATTGTATATCCAGCTGTTGCCCTCAGGCAACATTGTACCATAGTGGAACACAAGTATTACCAAACCATCATATCTTTATGTTATTATATCAAGTTATCATACCCATATTCATCCTCATCTCCATCTTCTCTCTCATCCTCAGTCTCTTCCTGATGGATTGTCACTATGATTTAATCTTCCTCATCACAGTATGACCCCTCATTAACTCCTCATCCTCACCCTCATAAACTGGCTTTGCTACTTGTGTTTTATACCTCTTTAAAGTGCTATAGAAAATGTGCGGATCATAATATATGCAGATATGGTATGTGAATTATTATTCTTAAAAGTGCATTACAAAATCATGTGAAAGTGCCAACATATTTAGATCATTTTAACTCTTTTCCTTACAAATATGATACATTTGTATTGAAACCTATTATGGCTGTATGGCCTTATTCCATTATGGTACAATGTTGCCTTGAGGCAACACACAGTTTTTTGTTATTTTCTCTAAAACATTTGATGATATATAATGTAAAGTTCTTAAAAATACTTCTTTACTTGCCAGTGAAGGTGACTCATATTTTTTGTGGGTGATTAAATGGTTACAAACAAGTGAAAAAAGCACTTTTCAATGGAGAAAATATGGAGTCACGTGACATGTGCACAGGTGCTGAAACAGGACACAAAATGGACACCTGTTGGTCATGTTTTGGTCTTTTTTGCACTTTTATTGATTAGTATTTGAGTTATTCTGTCCTGAGATATGTTTGATCAATCAATTGGTGGCTTATTTTTAAAAAACAAACTAAAATAGACCATGTTGCCTGGAGGCAACACCGTACCATAGAGGGTTAAAGACCCAAAATATATGATGAATGAAGACCTCAGAGTTTAAAAAAATAAATTGAAGACAACTTTTAACTGAAGAATAGTTTGCAGTTTCATAAGCAGAAGCCAGCTTCAAGGATTAGTTCACTTTCAAATTAAAATTTCCTGATAATTTACTCACCCCTATGTCATCCAAGATGTTCATGTTTTTCTTTCTTCAGTCGAAAAGAAATGAAGGTTTTTGATGAAAACATTCCAGGATTTTTCTCCATATAGTGGACTTCACTGGCCTCCAAACGGTTGAAGGTCAAAATTACAGTTTCAGTGCAGCTTCAAAGAGCTTTAAACGATACCAGACGAGGAATAAGAGTCTTATCTAGAGAAACCATCGCTCATTTTCTAAAAAAAAAAAAAAAAAAAAATTCTATACATTTTAACCATAAATGCTCATCTTGAACTAGCTCTCTTCTTCTTCTTCTCTATTAGAATTCCAGCAGTGTAGACGCTGCTAAGTGTATTACTGCCCTCCACAGGTCAAAGTTTGAACTAAATTGTCATATACAATAAGCTAGTGCAAGTATATAACAATTAGTTCAAACTTTGACCTGTGGAGGGCAATAAGTGACAGAAATGTTGAAAGCGGGAGGGATCACGGCCGGGAGAGTTCTCATCAATTCAAGAGAATAAAGAAATACAACAGGTTTTATAGGATTTCAGATACACTTCACAGTCATGATCTATTACTCATTATCATCAGTCTCAATACGATTGGTTTAGATTTAAGAAAAACATCTCAGTTCCTCTGTCCCGCATAAATTTAGATTAGAACAACTGAATCATCAGAAAATGTCTCAGGGTTAATAGTTCAGATTACTCAATAGGTTAAAACAATTTCTCAAAGACTATTTTTTATCCTTAAAAGGATGCTGTCTAGCCAGCACAGCAGAATTTCTCCACTTACAACACTCAGTCCTAGTGACTATTTCTCTATTTCAAAGTTAGATTATTATTAGGCCTGTAGAAGAAAAGAAATGTTAGTTCATTATATAGATGTAGATGTGGGTGATTGCTCCCCTATCAAGTGAACCCCATCAAGAGAAAAATAATGCAAGAGTAGTCTGCAAACCTGTTAGATCATGTTTTTGCTGTGCCACGTTCCAGTTCATGGAGTTCATCCTGACTACTGGTGGCTAAATCAAATGGGAAATTTCGATTCTGCACCATAACGAAACCTGATTCCTATCTTTTACTAAGGCTGGATGATTGTATCGACAGGGTTGGTGCTGCAAAGTTTGTGACTAAGCTCGAGCTTTTAAAAGGTATCTTGGGAAATGTGTGGGTCAAGGACAAGTGCATCCTGTCAATGCAAAAATTCTCAGCTCCAAAAACGAAACGGGAGTTGCGTCGTTTCCTGGGAATGACTAGATATTACTGTGCTTTCTGGAAGAACTTCGCTAAGGGTCCAACAGAGTGCTGTTAGCCAAAGCCTTATTTCTAGAACATCAATGTCCTGCTGACCATATTTGTAACTTCTTAAAGTTTTTAATGTTGTCTATCTGGTGTTTTTAACATGTGCAAATCCATAAGTCAACACAATTTCTGAGTATTTTCTCTTTCAAACTGCAGTAAACCAAAGACAGTCCCGCAGTTTGAAATCGCTGGTGTCTGTGATGTCACAAACTACCTTGTAACCAATCACGTCAACATGCCGGCGGGATTTAGAATATCATTAAATGACCATGCAAGGGAGTCTCGAGAAGGTTATCCCGGTATAATTTTCTGTTGATAAGAAAAATATTTAGCAATATGGCAAGTGTATGATGCATATTACGATGTTATGATGAACTTTCTCCACTGATGTTCTGGGTTGTTCAGAGCGTATCTAAGGATACTGGTTTGTTAGAAGGCAGCTGTCTGACTCGCGAATGTAAACATGGTTTGTGTAACGTTAGCAACAAAGTATTATCTGTTTGATAACATAGTCAAGCAAAAGACTAATCATATTAATTACCGTTATGTGTCTGACATTGTAAAAAGTGATGCCATTGTGCAGCGTTTACCTCAGTAAGTTGACCGAGTGGATCTCTGAGCTCGTGTGAGTGAGTGGAGGCGGGGCTAATTTGCATATTCATAGATCTGTGTATATTAAATGAGGCAAGGGTGTAGAGTTACATTCAAGCTATTTTAAGTATCTATTTTTGTAGGCCAACAGGCCACTATTTTTTCTCCTGTTTTGGGGTAGATAAGGAGTTAGGTTATGTTATTGTATGTTTTGTTTCTTTTATTTTGATTCATCGGGAAGATTTCTGTTTGTTTGTTGTTTTTTGAGTATTACATTTACATTTATGCATTTGGCAGATGCTTTTATCCAAAGCGACTTACATTGCATTATACTATACATTTGTATCTGAGTATGTGCAATCCCTGGGATCGAACCCATGACCTTGGCATTGCTAGTGCCATGCTCTAACCACTGAGCTACAGGAAAGCTTAAGATCATAAGATCATAGGCATAAGAGGCATAAGATCACCCCTGATGATTTTGCAACATTTCCTGAAATTTTATATATAAACAATGTGAATTTCAGGAAATGTTGCAATAGATTTTTTTTTTCTAGTGATTGTATGATTTAATTTCGCTTTAGCCATACACTGCAAAACAAATTGCATTTCTTGTCTTGTTTCTAGTCCAAATATCTAAAAATTCTTAAATCAAGAAGCATTTTCTGGACAAGTAAAAATCATTGTTTTCAAAATTAAGTGAGTTTGTGCTTAAAACAAGCAAAATGATCTGGCAATGGGGTAAGAATTATCTTATTTCAAACCGAAAAACATGATTATTTTGCTTACCCCATTGGTATATTATTTTGCTTGTTTTAAGCAAAACTCACTTAATTTTGACTTATTTTTTCTAGACAATTTTTACTTGTCTAGAAAATGCTCATTGATTTCAGAATTTTTAGATATTTGGACTGGAAACAAATAAAAAAAATCTAAGTAAGAAAAGCATTTTTTGCGGTGTATATTCTCCTTATGATCAGATATCCTTTTATTGACTAACATGGTCTAACTTGACCCACATTTAGATCTTTTAAAGTATTAAAATGGTATTTTGACCAGAAATACTCTTTTGCCAATTAACCAATGACCCATCCACAGTTGGCATTTTCCATTTCCAATTGCTTTTTAATAAATGTTCACCTTTTGATTATTATTGTTGCCTCTATAGTAATTATGTGTCTGATTTTTAATTTCCGACCTATTTGGGGTTCATTTTAAGCCAGACCAACCCGATCTCATGGCAATTCGTAGGCCTACGTATTTTATGAGGTGGCTAATTCATATGAATTCATACGAATGACCTACCCCAAACCCCTACCCAGCAGGTTGGCAAACATTTAACCCAACCACTGGGTTTTTGTTAGTTGTTTTTAACTCAGCATTTTTAGCGTGTAGTAGTTGGTCTTTACACAAAACCATCCTTTCATTTCTTGACCATGTGGATAAACCAAACCTCAGTCATTAAAATCAACAAAGCACACCTCAGCCAATAAGCTTTTATCACTTTTAATGTAGGAATGCAAAATGTAAAACCATTAGACCACATCAGACCACCTGGGCCTCATAATGTAGAACATGTGCTATTTTCTTGCCAGTACCAAACAGCCCTATTATCTGCAAACAATGATTATGAAATACTGAGAATACATCATGAATCATGATGATTAACAGTAAAACACTTCCTGGAGGGATGATGAAGACAGTGTCTGGATATGCATGGTATGCGCTTGCAAATGGGCCCCGGCGGATTGGGGGCCCGCAGCGTGTACTTTTAATTTTTAGAATCTTGAAAATGAAAGTAAAATATCTTAATTCAAATAAAGTGCAAAAACTGTTATTTTACCGATTTTTTTCTAGATTATTATGATCAAACACCTTCAAAAAAGTGACAGTGACAGCAGAGAAACACTGTTATTTTACAGATTATTATCAAAAAACCTTCAATAAAGAGTTAAAACATGCTGAAGATTCTAAATTAACAGTTTTATTTTGGAAGACAAAATACAACTTCTGTACTAATACTGTATAAACAGAAAATTTAATAAATTTAGTTTTTGAAGAAATAAAGTACACATTTCAAATGAAATACATTTAACATTTAAAATACTGTACCAGTTAACAGTATAACAAATCAAAATTTAATAAAACGTTAAATTAAATATTCAAATAAACTTCAAACTGAAGAAATACAAAACTGATACATCTACAAGATACAAGATGTCACTGTTTCACACCACTATTGATTCTAAAACAGTTTCATTATTCAGATGTAAATTAGAGCCACAAGGAGGAATTGAAAAAATAAAAAAATGCATTTCTATCTTATCAGTTAGGGTTATGAGATCATGATATTACTTTTGAAAAAGATGGAGAAAGGATCAAATTGTGCTGTTTACTGTTGGCTTTGTATTTTAGTGTTTTCCAAATCAGTTTTATAATGTTTTCCTCAATATTTGACTCCAATTAGCTCTGATAATACATGTGGTCAAACATTACATTGTCTTTTAACTCAGAATTCTATTAAAAGTGTAATAAGTAAAATCAAAAACATACAACAAAAGGTCCATGAAAAAGAAAATTCTGTCATTTATTACTCTCCCTCATATTGTTCTACACCCGTTCATCTTCAGAACACAAATTCATATATTTTTGATGAAATCCAAGGGTATCTGATCCACACATAGGCACCAACATCATTGCACCTTTTGACGTCCAGAAGGGCAGAAAACATGGTTTAAAAAGACAGTAGACCTGGAGATTTCAAACACATATTCTAAAATACACTAGTATTAGTTTAAACTATAAACCAATGCTTTAATAAACACAACCTCCATTTGGGTGTTTCTTCAACTATAGCCAATTTTGGCCTTGATGATTTTGAGATTTAAAAAAAAAAAAAAATGACAATAACGTGTTACTTTAATTTGTCCACTGCACTCTAAAATTTGGGATTTGTTTAAACCCAAATCCCAAATTTGGGTCAAAAATGGACAAACTCAACCATTTGGTTACATTTTTTAAATGACATTTTTAACCAAAATGGTTGGGTTTACATTTTTTTTAGAGTGTAATATAACAAACTATAAACCAATGATTCAAAAATGCTGGGTTAAAAACAACCCAAGTTGAGTTGAAAATGGACAAACCCAGCGGTTGGGTTAAATGTTTGTCCAGTTTATTTAACTCAACTATTGTTTAAAAATGACTATATGGCTGGCTTAAAATGAACCCAAAATATATTGGAAATTAAAAATCAGACACATAATTACTAGAGGAAACAATAATAATCAAAAGGCGAACATTTATTAATAAGCAATTTAATAAATGTTTATTTTTTTAATTATTATTAATTCAACTTAAATACTACATATTAATAAATGTTAACTTCCAACTTGGGTTCATTTTAAGTCAGATATAATATCATTTTTAAACAATAGTTGAGTTAAATAAAACTACCCAGTAGGCTGGTCAAACATTTAACCCAACTGCTGGGTTTGTCCATTTTCAACCCAACTTGGGTTGTTTTTAACAGTGTTTAATAAACAAAATCAACATTTGGGTGTTTCTTATACGTAAATTTGGTGTAAACTTGTTGATTTTGAGAATAAAAAAATGTCATTCACATGTGTTTAATTTGTCCACTTAAAAATGCTGTTTCAACCCAAATTTGGGTCAAAAATGGACAAACCCAACCATTGGGTTACATTTTTTAATTACATTTTTTTTTCATAGAATTTTTATTGCGAAATTGCTCTTTCACATTTTATAACATTCACATCTTACCCAACCCGATCTCAAACTAAAACAAAAGGACATATGAAAGGGTTCAACTGCACAGTTAAAAGGGTGATTAAATAAGTAAATAAAATTAAAATATATACAAAAAAAAAAAAAAGGAATACATAATAAATTAAAATAATACAAATAATAATACAAAACCACTTCTCAAAAGGAGAAAAAGAGTTATACCTCCCCTCGATACCTCCAGGACATATATCATTAAACAGGTAGCCTAATAAATTGTTGCCATTTTTCAAAAAAGGATTCCCCCTGCCTCTAATATTATACTTGACTTTTTCAAGTTAAAAAAAAAAAAAAAAAAAGTTGTAGGAATTTGAAGTTGCATCATTGCTTGCAGAGCAACTTTTCTCCAGCATTGTGACGTATTTCCAAGTGCTATTTAATAGAAAGGGCAGGGTTTTATTTTAGCGCTCCTAAATTAATAATAAAGCGTTTTACATAAAATATATCCTGTTAACTCTAATATTTCTAAATATCTGGACATTGACAGCTCATGTTCTTTTTGTAAACGAGCAGAGGAGACATTTGCACATCTGTTTTATGATTGTCCTGTGTACAAACTGTTTTGGTCCGACCTTGGCTCCTATATCTTCAATTCTACCAACTCATTCTTTCAGTCTAAAATACATTATTTTTTATTATATTGATGACAAAAATAGACCCCTTGAGTACATTGTTAATTTCTTTATTTTATATGGAAAATTCTTTATTCATAAACAAAAGTTTGCAAATAGTATTCCGTCCTATCCCCATTTCAAAACTGAATTAATATCACTTCTCAAATCTCCTCATTATATAAATAACAAAAAATCCCTAAAATTTATAAAATATTACACAGCAAAATCTCCAGAGTTAAATCAACTCTGCTCAGAGTACATATGGTCCCTCTCTAAATAGTGTTAAAGTAACACTGAAGCAGAGTTAAAGTTAATGAGAAAATTAAGCAATTAAGAATTGCACTTTAGTGATGAACACCTGCTGTTAACAAGCAGAATCACTGAAGAAAAGAGAAACAAGAACTACAACTGACTTCAGTCACAGCCATATTAATTGCTTAATTATCTCATTAACTTTAACTTTAACTTTAACTGCTTCAGTGTTACTTTAACCCTATTTAGAGAGGAACCGTACTCTGAGCAGAGTTGATTTAACTCTGGAGATTTTACTGTGTATGAAGAAATGTTTAAAGAAAATACTTGTATTTAAAAGCTTTCCCTACTTGTCAATGTCTGTATGTTATTGTAGCAATAATGATATTGTAAGCATTCTTGTGTCACTTTGTCTTGTCATCTTTTGATTTTCATTGTTTTTTTATATAGGCCTATATATAGAATTCGTTTTGTTTCGTTTTTATGTGTATTTGTATGCAATCCCTTGACAATGTTCTTATGTTACTGAGAATAAAAAAAAAAAAAAAAAAAAAAAAAAAACGTGATGTATTGATCTGTTTTAAAATATTTGATTTTAAAATAGGCCTATCATATTTTGATGTGTAAAAATAATGTGCAAATATCTTAAACTCTCTGACACTGCGATCTCTCTATGGGTTATGTGATTGTTGTCATATTTATAAAAATATGTAAAAACATGTCTGTAATTAAAATAAAAATGATTGATACAGACGCCTTTTGAATGGAAATAAATCACAAGTACTTTGGGTGTCTTGTTCATTATATTTATTTTCATATAAAAGCAACAGAACTTAAATTACATCAAGTTTATCAGCAACACAGCGCGCGAGTGTGAATCCCGCGATATCTGCCTTTGATCTCGTAGTTTCTGATCTACTACGAGAACAGAGAACTGTCAGTTTTGCCTGCACATTTTCACTCCTCCCCTCACTGCAGCCGCCTACTCTCGGCTGAACTTCAGGCGTATGGCAAGCCATTTTAGCATTCAATACTCCTTCCGGTACTTGTCATAAATCAGTTTTGACTAGTCATAATTCCAGTTTCAGATATCTCTTCTGCAATTTTGACTCGTCGTAATTGCAATTAAGATATCTACAATGTGATTGTCACTAGTCATAATATGCATTGAAGATATCTACAGTGTTAATTTGACTAGTCGTAATATACATTAGCCTACAGATATCCACAATGCTTTTATGACTAGTCATATTCTTCCATTGACTTCAATTGGAAAATATTTTCGGATATCTACAAATGAGTTTTGACTAGTAGAAATTGTAATTAAATATATCTCCAATTTGATTATGACTAGACAAAACCTAGTTAGAGATATCTCTAATTTAATCACCACTAGTGCAAATTATAATTTGAGATATGTCTAACTGGGTTTTGTCTTGTCATAATCAAATTGGAGATGTATTTAATTCATCGTTTTTTAAGATATCCAAAAAATACATAGGCCTATGTAGATATCTTTAAGTAATTTATTACTAGTCAAATTACATGGATTTTTGACTAAGCAAAACTTAATTAGAGATATCTTGAAATGAACCGTTTTCTAAGGTTATAGTTGTCAGAGATAGCGTCGGAATCATACTTTCTCATTAGCTCCATAATAATTTACGTTAATGTTTTTCACATTAACGCTCGGTCTCAAACAGAGACAGAAGTCAAACAAACTCACAAGTACCAAAACGAGTAGCATAATGCGCTTAAACTGTCAAATACATACAAAAGTATGTCAAAACAGGCAATCTTGGCGAGTATTCAGATAAACACAGTCAGTTTTGAATCGTTAAATGGCTAAGAAAGTGAACCCATGTCATGTGGAACAGTATTGGGTCCGTTGAACACCGTTCATAAACTCTTAAAGGGACAGCAGTCCAATATTCCTGCTGCTGTCTGTCATGTTAATCAAAGAACAAATCAATTTCAGCTCTTGTCTTGACTGAATAAGTTTTATAACTTTAATGGTAAGAATTGATCTGTAGTAATATTTACAATAAAGACTACAGAAATTAAGGTAACCAATGTAAAATAACACTGAATGTGTCATTTTACATTTGATTACTTTAATTTCTGTAGTATTTCTTACCTGAATAGAAACCAGAAAACTTAGTTTCATAGCTCTCTTTATTCTATTGCATTTATTTGAGCTGTTTATATTTTATTACTGACTTTTACTTTTTTTTTTAATGAAAATAAAACTTTGCATTGAAGAAAAGTAATTTTTGTTTGTATATGTTGTCAATTATAGAAAGAAAATCGGAATCGGCAAAAATCGGTATCAGCCGATCTCACTAACAAAAAATCGGAAATCGGAATCGGCCAAGAAAATTGCAATCGGTGCATCTCTGGTTTAAATGCTAAAACAGCTTGCCATACAGGCTGTCTATAGTTGGTGACTTCATTTTCCCGCGCCGCTTGTCCTCTTGACTACCTTGCGTGCAAACCGGCGAGAGAGTTATTGAGAAATGCATCGTTCGTAGCTTGGAGGTCAATTGGCGCAAGCGATTATGTCTGAACCATGGCTTTACCCTACTGTTTTGCTGTGCGTTTATGGGTTTTTCAGCAGCCACAGACCACTCGAACCTTTTCTAACCTCGTTTTTAATGGGACCTGACAAGAACCTGACTGAGACTGAGGTAATGTGTACACTGCAGTGTGGATTTCTTGTGAAAAGTATAGTGAAAGTGTATGTTTTTTTGTTTTGTTTTGTTTTGTTTTTCTGCTGAATTGATTACCATTTGTATAACCACAGTTTTACTACAAAAACTATAGTTAAAGTATACACTATTAATGATCTGATGTCATATTGTATCCTCTGAATATCATTGAATGTGCGCTGGCGAAGTAAGGGACCGTCTGAAAAGTGTGTATTTTCACTTGAGTCATTTATAAAAATGTATCAGATTACCTTGATTTTTTTTTTTTTTTATATTGCGATGCCTGAAAATACTAAATTTTTTATACTTTATTGATTTATAAATAGATTAACAATTTTTTATTTAAAGCAAGTTTGAAAACTTTATAACTTATTTTTAATGGTTATTTATGTTATTGCCCTTAAATAATTTTTAAATGATCAATCTTTGTCACCTGAAAATAGATTACGCTTACTTGTAAAGTAGAAGCATGCATTTTCTGTCTTGAAACTATATTTATTGTGAAAATCGCTAATAAATGCTAAATTAAATGAAACAATAGTTCAAATATCATTTTCATTTACTCATTAATGTTTGACAATGACATAACATTCATACAAACATGCATACATATGTTTTTTTTTTTTTTTTTTTTTAACAGATATACATGGTAAAATAATAAATTACTCATATGAACAATTTTGCACTGCAGGAAAATTATTGAGGGCATAAAACCAAACTTTACCGCAGTAGGTTTTACCACAGGTTAGGTTATAATTCCGATACATAAACCAGAATGAGTCCTTTCGATTTTATTAGAGTGAAATAAGATACATTAGTGTAGAATTTAATAAGGATAATGAACACGTGCGTCAGTTTGACACGCTTCTCATTCTGTTACTTCCTCACTGAGCACGATGTGAAAGAACATTTAAAGAGAAAGAGATGATGGGAAGAATATACTTGGGTATTGGAAGTCAACTTTGCCAACTATTTTGTCTAATCCCAGAAGTTTAATCTCTTCACAAAAGCCAAATCCTGCATTAATTACTAAAGCTGCATCATGAGATTTTTAGGCTTCAGAGAGTTTGTGTGGTCATCATCTGTCTAAATGTAGACTGTGAGCTTGCATAGTTTCTGTATCCCAGCTTTCAGACATGACAGACATTTTTTGGTCCGCTAATGAATCTATTAATTAATTAATTCAACTGTCCTGCCCTGGAAAACCTTATTGAGTAGTTTGGCATAATAATTCATTATTAGTATTTTTCTCAGAATATATACTGGTGGTCATTATACAGAATTAAGTTGGATAGGGCTGCACAACAATTAATCGCGATTAATCGCTTGCAAAATAAAGTCTGTGTTTACGTAATATATGTGTGTGTTCTGTGTATAATAATTATGTATATATAAATACATGCACATACATGTATATATTTAAGAAAAAAATTATATTTATAAATATTTATATAAAAAAAATTATTTTTCCACAAATTTTGTATGTATGCAAATTGTATAATATCCCAAGGTACACATTTCTAGTAATTGTGCAGTTAATTCTCATATTGTATTTTCAGAAAGTTTTGGGATATTTTGGAAAATGTTATCTGTTGTACACGCAAAAACTAAACTTGATCGAATATCCCCCCAAAAAACAATGACGTCAACTGAAACTGAAACTGAAACTTTCCGGTTGTCACCTTTTCGGTTGTGACGATTTTCCGCTCAATGACGATTTTCAGCACGTGGTTAGCTAGCACAGTTCTCAACAGTTGTACTCCCATAACTACATTTAATGGAATAACTCCCATAAAAGTTTGCTTAATTGCAGAAAATGGTGTTTGTTAGTGACGTTCCTTAAAGCTCCACACAGATTTTCAGACTTTTGAACACATTTAACTCAGAATGATGATCTATCTGCTGTGAAAGAGAGGCTAAGAGAGGAGGAACACAGGAATATTTCCTGATGTGGTTAAAATCTCAGCCAATGGACTAAAACATACACTGTTTCAGTAGTGACATGAAAATGCAGAACTTTTTTTTTTTTTTTTTCCATAAAGTTCATGATTTACAAACAAAATATAAAATATTTTTTCACTTTTTAAAAAAATCAAAAATATAAAAAAAAAAAAAAAAAAAAAGGAAAAAAAATTGCAAAAATTATTTCAATATTTTCATAAGTTGAAATTTAGATGTTAGAGTTCGGGACAGCCACCTCTCAGATGAAAGTACCCAATAAATTAATATATTTTATATATTAATCTTACTGATATTTTAAATATTATTGTGGGATTCAATGGATAATAGAAAGATCTTAGTATACATCTAAAATTTGAATACTAAAATGCTTTTTAAATGTGTATTTTGGTTGTGAGACAGCAGTTTGCACCAATTCTGTAGAACGGCCCTTATATATAAACAGGAATTGATGTCATAGAGAGAATCCCTCTAAGGTTAGTTCAGGTTGTAAAATGTCCCCAAAATTTATTATATTCATTAATTAACAATTTGTGATAATTTGTAAAAACCTTTGTTGTATTTTAATTCACTTAATTAAAATTTGTACACTTGCATTTTTATGCAATATATTTAAGGTGTAAGGAAAGCGTTACTGCAGTGCTTTTTATTTAATGGTCACACCACATTACTTTCTTTTTTTGGAGTTAAAGGGTTAGTTCACCCAAAAATGAAAGCAATGTCATTAATTACTCACTCTCATGTCGTTCCACACCCGTAAGACCTTCGTTCATCTTCAGAACACAAATTAAGATATTTTTGATGAAATCCGATGGCTCAGTGAGGCCTGCACTTTCAATATTCTCGTGGCTTTATAATATTAATATTGAACCACTGTACTCACATGAACTGATTTAAATATGTTTTTAGTACATTAATGGATCTTGAGAGAGGAAATGTCATTGCTGGCTATGCAGGCCTCACTGAGCCATCGGATTTCATCAAAAATATCTTAATTTGTGTTCTGAAGATGAATGAAGGTCTTACGGGTGTGGAACGGCATGAGGGCGAGGAATAAATGACATTATTTTCATTTTTGGGTGAACTAACCCTTTAAATTTTAAGCTAGATTTGAATCTTATCATAAGCATTCTTATCTATTATTGCCTCTTCTAACTACTTTAACTTTCATCACAGGTTGTGAGCCAGATCTATCCATTTTGGACATATTCCTACCTTGTCCTGCTTTTCCCTGTTTTCCTGGCCACAGATTACCTTCGCTACAAGCCTGTGCTCATCCTCCAGGCGGCCAGCTTCATAGTGACATATGCTATGCTCATGAAGGCCCAGGGCGTGCGGGCCATGCAGTTACTGGAGTTCTTCTTCGGTGTGGCCACGGCCACTGAAGTTGCGTACTACTCCTACATCTACAGTGTTGTGGAGCCGTCTCATTACCAGAAGGTGACTGGTTTTTGTCGTAGCATCACACTGTTGGGCTCAGCCATTGGCTCATTCATTGGACAGATTCTGGTGTCTGTAGCCAGTGTACCTCTTTTTTACTTGAGCGTCATCACACTGGCGTCCTCCTGCATAGCCTTTGTTGCCCCTTGGTTCCTACCCATGCCCGAGAAGAGCCTGTTCTTTCACCAGAAAGAGAGCAGCGCTCAGGATGAAGCCGTACTGGAACCCATGAACCGCAGTCACATGATCGAGAATCCAGAGGATCCAGAGTCCAAAGTGCAGCTTAGTGCAGATGAAAGAACGGTGGGTAGTTTATGATAATATCATTTAAAAAAATGTATATGGTTTATTTGTTTGCTCTTCTAAAATGCTTTATTAAACAATATTAAGAGTCAGTGAGCATGAATTGGAGCCACGATCTCAAGGCCCCGCCCACACTCCTGCGATCTCAAGGCCCCTCCCTCACCCCACGATCTCAAGGCCCCGCCCATACTCCCACGATCTCAAGGCACCGCCCACACCCCCGTGATCTCAAGGCCCCTCCCTCACCCCACGATCTCAAGGCCCCGCCCATACTCCCGCGATCTCAAGGCACCGCCCACACCCCCGTGATCTCAAGGCCCCTCCCTCACCCCCGATCTCAAGGCCCCCCACACCCCGCGATCTCAAGGCCCCGCCCATACTCCCGCGATCTCAAGGCCCCTCCCTCACCCACGATCTCAAGGCCCCGCCCATACTCCTGCGATCTCAAGGCCCCTCCCTCACCCCACGATCTCAAGGCCCCGCCCACACTCCTGCGATCTCAAGGCCCCTCCCTCACCCCACGATCTCAAGGCCCCGCCCATACTCCTGCGATCTCAAGGCCCCGCCCATACCCCGCGATCTCAAGACCCCGCCCACACTCCTGCGATCTCAAGGCCCTGCCCATCACCCCGATCTCAAGGCCCCGCCCACACTCCTGCGATCTCAAGGCCCCGCCCACACTCCTGCTGATCTCAAGGCCCCGCCCACACCCGTGATCTCAAGGCCCCTCCCACACCCCACGATCTCAAGGCCCCGCCCATACTCCCGCGATCTCAAGGCCCGCCCACACCCCGTGATCTCAAGGCCCCTCCCACACCCCGCGATCTCAAGGCCCCTCCCTCATCCCGCGATCTCAAGGCCCCGCCCACACTCCCGCGATCTCAAGACCCGCCCACACCCCGCGATCTCAAGGCCCCCCCACACCCCGCGATCTCAAGGCCCCCCCACACCCCGCGATCTCAAGGCCCCTCCCTCAACCCGCGATCTCAAGGCCCCCCCACACTCCGCGATCTCAAGGCCCCTCCCTCAACCCGCGATCTCAAGGCCCCGCCCACACTCCCGCGATCTCAAGGCCCCGCCCACACTCCCGCGATCTCAAGGCCCCGCCCACACTCCTGCGATCTCAAGGCCCCGCCCACACTCCTGCAGAATCGATTAATAAACAGAAAAACTCATTATGTCAGTGTGAAATAAATAATTCTGGAAATGTAGAAATTAAAGTTAAAGCTCCGATCTCCTCCCGAAGATCCAGAAAAAAAGTTTGTTGGTGCTTCAGTGGCTACTTCACTCAGAGAAGCTGTCAATCATGATGTCAAAACCCGCGATTTTATAGCATCAAATAACTTATTTAAAGAACGAACACTTGAACTTACATCAGCGTGATTTAAAAACTGCCTAAAATGACAGAAACCATCTTTGGAAAAAAATATTTGACGTCCCATGACATTACATGGAGAGGGCAGGGTTTATGACCTATACTGGGATCAGCCATCTGGGACGCTTTGGCTTGAACGCGAGATGGCCAATCAGAGACGTTTAAATCTGGACAATGGCCAATCAGAGGTGTTTAAAGGATTAGTTCGCTTCAGAATGAAAATTTCTTGATAATTTACTCACCCCCATGTCATCCAAGATGTTTATATCTTTCTTTCTTCAGTCGAAAAGAAATGAAGGTTTTTGAGGAAAACATTCCAGGATTTTTCTCCATATAGTGGACTTCACTGGGGTTCAACGGGTTGAAGGTCCAAATGTCAGTTTCAGTGCAGCTTCAAAGAGCTCTACATGATCCCAGACGAGGAATAAGGGTCTTATCTAGAGAAACCATCGGACATTTTCTAAAAACAATCAACATTTATATACTTTTTAACCACAAATGCTCGTCTTGCACTGCTCTGTGATGCTCCACACATTACGTAATCACGTTGGAAAGGTCACGCGTGATGTCGGCAGAAGTACTGATCCAGTGTTACAAAGTGAATGTGCAAAGACTAAGTCAAACGGCCTTTATTAAAAAAAGGTAAAACGACGATTTTGAAGTTGGCAGAGAAAATGACCCTACCGCGGTACTTCACTACGTCACGCATGACCTTTCCAACGTGCTTCAGAGCCTAGTGTAAACAGAGCCTTAATCTGTTTCAAAGTTTAACCAAAGTCTGACAAATGTTCTTTTTTGTTAATCATTTATACTGATATGTTCACAGACGTATGCATGTTTCTCAGATGACTGTCTATGACTTGGTTTTGACTCATTTGTTTGATTTTCAGACTCTCAAGGACAACACTAGCAATAATAGATTACTGGAAGTGTTGTCAGTGCTCTGGGCAGACTTCCTGCAGTGTTACTCATGCCCTACCCTTCTGGCCTGGTCAGTGTGGTGGGCTTTGTCCACGTGTGGTTACATCCAGGTGATTAATTACACTCAAGCACTTTGGGAGAAAATCTTGCCTTCCAGTGATTTTGTGATCTACAATGGATATGTGGAGACCATTGCTACTGTGCTTGGTATGGCCATCTGTTTATAATCCATTTTATTTCTTAAATATTCAACTTCAATTCTTGACAAATCCTCACTTTCATAATTTTCAGCACAAATTCAACAATCATATATGGGTCATTGACTAATAAGGTTTTTAACAGTGTAAAAAAAAAAAACCTAATGGAGATATAATTAATTTTGAAGTTTTATTAACACTGCTTTTGTCATTTTTTACAATATGGACAAAATTTGTCACCAAAACATTCATTCGGTTTAACCAAAATTTTGGTTTTACCAAATGACTCTTTTGGTTACACCGAATGATGATATTTTCAAACAATGCTAACATGCTGATATCTAGCTAGCTAGGAAAAGGACAATTTTATATTTAGTAGAAGTTTTTAAAATATTACCACATTTTCCATGTTTTATAGCGGTTGCACCGAATGACCTGATGTTTCGGGACATGCGTATTAGCAAGTGAAAACATGAATTTTTCAAATAGATAAAAGCGAGTTAGTTACTTTGTTGTCCTTTGCAGGCGTCTGAATGATGTCACATCCTGTCACATGATACTGACCGCATGACTTGATCCAAAATGGTCCCTTTATATTGGTTACTCCAAATGACGTAAATGAAATTCATTTTTCCGGACATTCTTTCTCATAACAAAACAACCACTTCTACACATAATTTTAATACCATTTTGCACTATGTTGACATATGACGTTCTAAAATCATGTCAGAAATAAAAAAATAAACATTTATTACATTTTAAGATATTTTAATCACAAATGAAATGGCTGTATTGGCCTTTGGAGAGTTAAACCGAATGACCTTTTGACACTTCAAAATCTTTAAAATACCTTTATATGAAGCGAATTTATAATTAAAACCTTTTGGATTCAATAAAAGAGATCAAGTTATACTAACTCACATACTTTAGATGCCATATCTTTGTTTTTATTATTATTATTAAAGCCTTTGGACAAAAAAACCTGTCACGTCATTGACCCAAATAACAACAGACACAATTCGCAATAAAAGGGCACCTATTATGCTTTAAATTTTATCTTTCTTCAGAGCAGGGGTGTTAAACTCAGTTCCTGGAGGGCCACAGCCCTGCAGAGTTTAGCTTTGACCTTAATTAAATGCACCTGATGCAACTAATCAAATCCTTCAGGATTATTTGAAAACGTGTGTTGAGCTGCGTTCCCACCGAAATTGCCTGGAACAATTTGTCCCAGGAACTTTTTTTCCCCCAGACCTTTTGCTGTCTGAACTCAGCAGTAAATCTCCAGGAACAGGATTGGGCACCCCTGCTCTAAGCAGCTGACCAGTCACAACAGACTGGGTCAGCTGACTTTAAAGAGAAAGGAGCTAAAACAGGGCATTTCAGGCAGAGTATAGTAAAAAAATATATATTTTTGAACTTTAAATTATGTAAATGTATTCTAGCAGACCTCAACAATGAGATTATGACCTTGGAAATGAGCATATTATTACATTTTAACAGTGCTTTGGCAAGATTAAATTATTATGTTTTTCCCACCAGGTGCTTTTGCAGCATTTGTTGTAGGCTATGTGAAAGTGTCCTGGTCGGTGTGGGGAGAACTTGCTCTCTGCATGTTCTCTGTGATCATTGCAGTGTGTGTGTTTCTCACGGACACCATCAGGAATATCTGGGTCTGCTACACTGCCTACATCATCTTCAGAGCTACCTACATGCTGCTTATCACCATTGCAACGTAAGTTAACTGTCAGTATGTATCAGTTTTCTTTAGAAATCAACTGTGTGCTGGAAAACCAGTGACCGCTTACACACATGCCCATTGCTTTTCACGGATAGACAAACAAAACGTCTCTCAAACACACACACAGAAATAAATTAATGCGACTATAAATATTGCTCTGTTTTAATTTGTCAAATAAAATCAGCCAAAATGCACAAAAAAAAAAAAATAAAATAACACATCCAAGATTGAGAACATCATGCACGCACACGCACAAAGTTAAAAAGTTATTTTTTTTGTTGTAATTGTGATTTCATAATATGAATCCAACTGGAAAATCTTATGAAAAGATGTCTTCAATTAGTCAAATAGTGAATAGTGGAGCTCTGCTGCCATCTGCTGGTTGAAGTGATAATTCTTTCCTTAATGGCAAAAATGCGAGACCATAAGATTTGCCAGTCTGACGTTGTTTTTCTTGATTTTTCGTGTTTTTAATGGCTAAATGGTTATATTTTGTCTGGTTTAATTGTGTTTATTGCTATGCCATACTTTATTTTGCTGTATCCTACAGTTAATACACTTAAGTCCAGTTATGGATGACAAGGACAAAAAAAATCTAAATCTTTTGTCGTCAAATTCTGGCTTCCTAGTGATGTGAAATATGAGCATGAGTCTTCACAGGGTGATCATTTTGACTTTATTTTGTATTTGAGCTGCGCAACTTGGACATGGCATCAGTCTTGGCGCCTATGTTTAGCGAAGCTAAAGCTAAAAGCTTCTGGGACGCTATATACCATGGCGCGGCTGGTGAAAACACAAGCGTTCACTAGTGTGGCCGCAGACACTATCTTGGTCACAAGCAACTTCCTTCCGTTCAGTGCACCACAGAGGAAAGCTGTGCCTGCTAATGCACTCCCACGGCCCACTCTGTTGAGACTGGTTGGCAACCTTGACTGATTCTGTAAAGTCCATTGGGATAAACAGACTGAGACAACACTATCAGAGTTTGAGGGCAGTCCTCATTCTCATTTTATTATTTCCTGCAAAGGCAAAAGCTAAATTGCACCACTCTGTGCCAGCCAAGCTAGAAGTTCCATGGGCCAGAATAAACAATGACATTTTAAAGCTTTCCCTCTTCTGTACTCAGTATATGTTCTTTGAGAAAATCAGGTGTCGTCTTTGATCTTCTGAGGGTTGTGGTCTGGAGCTGGCTTCCGCTTTCTGCTTGTGCTCTTTCTCTCTTCAACAGATCTTCTACACACACCTGAGAGCTCTAAGGGCCTGTTTTTAATGTTCATTTTGATGCACATTATCTCTTCATTTACACATAGGTTGCTTCTGCTTGCACTAGTATATTACCTGCATGTGTCAATCACTAAGTTACTTGCGTCAATGGCTTTAGAAATACACACATTTTTTGTGTATTTTATCAGATTTCTACCTTGCTAGACAATTACAGTCAAACCAAAAATTATTCAGATAATTTTTGATATTTTTATATATTTTTACTAGTGGGTGCAGGACACTATAGTTCATTTATGTAAGTGAGGATAGCAAAATAAACTGTGACATAAAAATTAAAAATTTGGAACCAAAAATTATTCAGACACTTTGACTTGACCATGTTTTCCTTAAGTGTTATCTGACATAATTAAAGGGTTAGTTCACCCAAAAATGAAATGTCTGTCATTTATTACTCACCCTCATGTCGTTCCACACCTGTAAGACCTTCATTAATCTTCAGAACACAAATTAAGATATTTTTGATGAAATGGCTCAGTGAGGCTTCCGATGGCTCAATGAGGCTTCCATAGGGAGCAATGACATTTCCTCTCTCAAGATCCATTAATGTACTAAAAACATATTTAAATCAGTTCATGTGAGTACAGTGGTTTAATATTAATATTATAAAGCCACGAGAATATTTTTGGTGCGCCAAAAAAACAAAATAACAACTTTAGTGATGGCCGATTTCAAAACACTAGTGATGGGAAGTTCGGATCATTTTACTGACTCGGACTTTTGAGTCTCGTTCAACAAAATGAACGAATCTTTTTTCGAGTCATTTCGTTCATTTCGTTCATTTTAGCAAAATGTAATTAAAATGTTACGTGTTACTTCCCCAACACATCTACTACTTATGCAAACGTTGATCCCACTACAAACAATACAAAACTACAATGCTATAAGATTCAGAAATGATTAATTCATTACCTGGGTCTTCAGTTTATGACAAGCTGATTAAGCTCACCTCACCTCTTGTCTGACAAGTCTTCGGGTTTAAGTCATTCCTTAATGACGTGACAGGCAGTCCCATGCTAAACCAATGCAGTCTGAGCCGGTAAGAGAATTGATTAGTTCTCTTCATGAGTCTTTCGGGTTTTGAGTCGTTCCTTAATCACGTAACAGACCCATACGCTATTTCTGACATTTCTGTCACTGTTTTTGTTACTGTTTCTTGAGGATCTGTGGTGTGTTATTATAAATAAATAAAGCCCTGTTATAAATAAAATGTTGATTAATTTATCTTTTTGACTGTCTATCTGTAAATAAACACTAGGCTATATAATAATATAATGATCCAAGCCTACAATACAAAGTATTTATAGCCTAGTTTGTTCATTTTTACTCCAATTTTGAGTTTGCTGTTATAATAATTGCTTTTCCTAAGGCAGACTTGACATATTGGTCTATATATGTATAAGAAGATTGCTCAAAAAGAACATAATGACATAAATTAAAAGCAAATAACATTTTGAATTTGAATTATTAATGTTAGTTTAAAACATCAAGGTTATGATAACTTCAGCTTTAACAGTTGTAACACAAACTCAAACAAAACTGGAGAGTTAACGTTGTTTACTAATAAATATAATGTGCTTGGGTCACACAGCATAGCGTATGGGTCTGTCACGTGATTAAGGAAGGACTCAAAAACCCGAAAGACTCATAAAAAGAACTAATCAATTCTCTTTCCGGCTCAGAATGCATTGGTAGCGTATGGGTCTGTCACGTGATTAAGGAACGACTCAAAACCCGAAAGACTCATGAAATGAACTAATCAATTGAATCATCAGGTGAACTACTACTAGCCAGTACAGAACCTGTAGAATATTGCACATGCGCGACTGAACGAATCACCCCCCGAGACGACTCGTTCTTCCCGAGTCACATTAAAGATTCGTTCAAAATGAACGAATCGTTCAAGAACGACACATCACTACAAAACACTGCTTCAGGAAGCTTCAGAGCATTATGAATCTTTTGTGTCAAATCATGATTCAGATCGCGTGTCAAACTGCCAATGGCTGAAATCACGTGACTTTGGCGCTCCGAACCGCTGATTCGACACTGATTCATAAAGCTCCGAAGCTTATATTTCATTTATAATTTATGCAGTAAAGACTTTAAAGTGTTTGATAAGTTCAATTTCTGTATATTTCCACCTGTTTGACAGGTAAATATGACATTTATTATGATTGGTTTATGTGAAGATAGTTTTAAGTTCACTTAAATTAAAAGTAGTTATTTTTTAAAGCCTAATAAATGTTAAAATTGATAGTTTTCAGTTATACGGTAATGATAAATGTCTATAATTAATGTTTTTTAAAAATCAATTTCATACAGACATAAATAGTATCAGTAATACTGGCCTTCATTCATAAAAACATGCCATTAAACGAATATACTCCATAAAACTTCAATGTTTTTAATCGTGATTAATTACAGAAAAAATGTGTGATTTAATACATTTTTGGCAGCACTAATTTAAATGCTTTACACTTTAAATCGATGTTGGGAAAGATCATATTCATGTGTCTCTTTTATATTGCAGGTATCAGATTGCTGCTAACTTAAGCATGAAACGATATGCTTTAGTTTTCGGAGTGAACACTTTCATCGCACTCGTTCTGCAGACGCTTCTTCACCGCTGATTGTAGTAGATTCTGCTGGTTTGGGCCTGGACATTTTTCTACAGGTAAAGCACAACATGAATCCAGCTGAGTGTGTCATAATGCTTTTGAATCCCTAATGAAAGCTGCTAATATCCTGTGGAATTTTGTTTGCTGTTTTCCAGTTCCTCATCTATGCGAGTTACTTTGCTGCAGTAGCAGTGATATTCTTCATTGCAGGGCTGTATAAACTGCTCAGAAGGAGATCTGAAGGACAGAATGAATTACCCTCTACAGAGGCCGTTCCAGAGACATGAAACGCCTCATATCAGCTTCTTTTAAGCTCAAGGTGAAGCACAAAATAATTCTCTGTTCAACTGAACGTATATGTAAAAAAAAGTATATAAAGACAAAAGCAGCATTTCCAGATCAGTCACACTTGATTGGTCCAGCTTTATAGATTAATAAGCACTGATGATTATGATTGTCATTACTAAGTGGTCATTGTGGGTCACAGATTATGTAGAACAAAATGCACTAATGTAAATAGATACCATTATGATGCCTTATTTATGTCTGTTACTTGGTAGTAAGAAACTGTGTGGTTGGTTCATAAAAACCAGGACCTTAATTTATAAAAATATGAAACGCATTTATACATTCATCCAAGGTATTTGAATTTCTAGTGCAGTGTGCGAGGTTGGGCCCTGTAATTAATTATTATAATTTTAGTCAAAAGAATTGAGCCAATAATAGTCGAACTGTTATGCCAGTACAATCAGTACATACAGAGCACTACAAAAAAGATTTGAATAGAAATGGTGTACATTCTTTCCTTGTACACTCTAAAACATGCTTAAACACAAACCCAAGTTGGGTTGAAAATGGACAAACTTAAATGTTTTAACAGGTTTAAAACGGGTTTTAACGGGTTTAATGGGTTAAACGTCTGACCAACCTGCTGGGCAGTTTCATTTTGCCCAACTATTGTTTAAAGGGGTCATGAACTGAGTTGTTTTATAATGTTTCCTGTGGTGCACTTATAATATTAGTATGCTTTTTAGATCAAAAATTGTCATAATTTAGAAATAAAAGGCATTTTTCCTACCCTGAATTTAGCCCTCTGATTTGAATGCTCTATTTTAAGGGGCGTGTCTGCGGTGAGACTTCAGTGGAAACGCCCACCGCTGTGATTGGCTGATATCTTTCCATTTGAAATAGCCAAGTATTAGCACATTTTTACTTTTACAGCTCTCAAGGTTAAAGGGTTAGTTCACCCAAAAATTAAAATAATGTCATTAATTACTCACCCTCATGTCGTTCCACACCCGTAAGACCTTCGTTCATCTTCAGAAAAAAATTAACGATATTTTTGATGAAATCCGATGGCTCAGTGAGCCCTGCATTGACAGCAAGATAATTAACACTTTCAGTGCCCAGAAAGATAATAAAGACATATTTAAAACAGTCCATGTGACTACATTAATGTTATGAAGTGACGAGAATACTTTTTGTGCACCAAAAAAACAAAATAATGATTTTATTCAGCAATATCTAGTGATGGACGATTTCACTGCTTCGGGAAGCTTCAAAGCTTTACGAATCTTTTGTTTCGACTCAGTGGTTCGGAGCACCAAAATCACGTGATTTCAGTAAACGAGGCTTTGTTACATCATAAGTGTTTCGAAATTTCAATAACTCACGTGACTTTGGCAGTTTGATATGTGCTCCGAACCACTGATTCGAAACAAAAGCTTCCAAGCTTCATGAAGCAGTGTTTTGAAATCGCCCATCACTAAATATTGTTGAATAAAGTCATTATTTTGTTTTTTGGTGCACAAAAAGTATTCTCATCACTTCATAACATTAAGGTTGAGCCACTTTAGTCACATGACCTGTTTTAAATACATCTTTAAAAAGGACATGATCTTGCTTTCATCATAACTAACAGGGCAAACTTGATGTAACTAACTTGATTCGTTGAATAAAACAGGAGTTTTGGTGCGAGTCCAGAACTCAGTCACTGATAAACTTGCGCTGTTTGATTGACAGCTCCAGCGATTGTAAAGGGAGCGTTCTTTGATCGCTTTCTATATATAATTTTATCACCGTTTAAATAACAGATTGTTTTCACCCTACTAAGAGAAACAAGGTGAAGTTGACCGTTTAGTCACTGGTTTGATTTACTGACAAAAAACATCTGTATCCGATATCAGATCAGGCAATTAGAATGAACACAGTTACTGACATGTTGTTGCATTACTGTCGAGTCCATATCGTAAAAGTCTGTTTGCACTGAAATGTGATTGATTTACCAAAGAATCCACAGTGAAATGAACCAAATACAAATAAATAAAGCTCAACTGAGACATTCACATTTTTAAAAATAAATAACCATATTCCCATGCCAGTGTTTCACCTATCTATAGGCACAATCCAGAATCAGTCGTTCGCTGGATCTGGTGTCACTAAAAGCTTTTATTGGACTAAGAAGGATGCTTTTAATCCTGAAACTTACAGGATATTCTTATAGTACGATGGCCTCTTATATATCAAAAGCTCAAGGAAAAGTTGATTTCTCAATTCATGACCCCTTTAAAAAGTACTATTATGGCTGGCTTAAAATGAACCCAAAATAGGTTGGAAATTGTTGTACGGTGTTGCAGGTGTTCTGCTGGCCTTATATTACGTTTCTCCAAACACAAACTACAGATGTTTTGTTGAACATCCCATCTCTGTTTTATTTATTTGTTATAAAAATTATTTGTTAAAAAGCGCATCTTCATTTACAGAGAAGGGGAGTGTGTCTGTGTGTTTATTGAACACTGCTCTTATAGTCCTGGATATATCATGTTACGCACAACAGAAGAAAATGAATTATTTTTATAGGTTTGTAATTGATTGAAGAAAGATCAAAAGTCAGAATAATATGACCAGTTGACTATGACCAGCTGAAAGGTGCATCGCATCACCTATTGTACCACATTTCAAATATCTAATGAATCTTTATCTATGGTCTAGCTCTAAAGAAAAATTGATAAAGTAGGAAGCTTTTTTAGAAATATGCAATGCATAAGTAATGAGCTTTCACACTCATTAGAAATCTTCTTACATATTCAGCCTTCTTCAAAAAATTACATTTTAAATGTGTATTTTTAAAGCAATAACATATGATTGCCTTGATAGGCTATATAAATGAAGTCATGATTGTGCCAACTTTATAACAAATGTATTTTTTTATGTTTGTTTGTTTTTTTCCACTGACAATATTTCAAGCTTGTTGTAAAGTGTTATGGAAATGTGAGACCAAAACATGGTTGTGTGTGGGAACGACATCTATATGTCCCATGTAAGGTATTTATTTATTTTTAGGTTTTGTGTTTTTGTTGTGCTGCTCTTTTTTTTTATTGTTATTTTACAAGTATTGTTCTGTTGAGGTTTTCTAAATAAAGAGAAATTGATCACTGCTGACATTTTGTGAATTTGTGCTTTTCTTTTATGAAATATTTAAGATTTGTACAAATTATACACTGTAATGATGTTTTACATTGCATGACTGCATATACATATACTACAATCTAAAAAATGCTGGGTTGAAAATGGACAAACCCAGCAGTTGGGTTAAATGTTTGCCAACCTGCTGGGTAGTTTTATTTAACCCAAAATATGTTGGAAATTAAAAATCAGACACATAATTACTAGAGGCAACAATAATAATCAAAAGGTGAACATTTATTAATAAGCAATTTAACGTTTTGTTTAATTATTATTCATTAAACTTATTAATAAATGTTCATTTTCAACTTTGGGTTCATTTTAAGCAAGCAATACAGTAATTTTTAATCAATAGTTGAGTTAAATAAAACTACCCAACAGGCTGGGCAAACATTTAACCCAACCGCTGGGTTTGTCTGTTTTTAACCCAACATTTTTTAGTGTAATGACACATGTAACATTTGGCCTCTTTAAAAATGTAAATCATCTTTAAATCAACCATGTCATTAGACATGCTGAATGTACGAAAATGTTTATTTACAAAATGTCTTAGTAACTACAAAGTTACGAGCACATTTTATTACACTACCTCAGAATGTCCAGTAGAGGGCAGTGGAGAAATTCCAGATAAAAGAGCCACTCAAAAATGTTCCAGGAATACTGAGGACTAATCTACAAAATATGTAGATAATTAATTGTGGCACAAAATACACATAAACAAATAACTTTAATTTTTCCTTATTAGCAATGAATAATTATTGCTGTTAATTCATAAATGTATAGCTAAAAAAAGGGCATACATTTTGTGCTATTTTATGCGTTTGAGACATGGTGTTTTCCTCAGTGCATAACTTACTTTTCACAAGTTTATTCTCCATCTGTAAATGTTAGAAAGTAATGCAAATATTTCCATTTTGCGGCTAAACTTCACAGTGAACGAGCGCTGCTGCGCACATGCGCACTAAACAGACGGGATGCACTAGAAGCAATAATTCTAAAATATACATTTCGCTAAAATATTTGATGTTGGACATTAAATGTGCCTTATGTACAAGTTTAAACCTACAAGTAAGTGTATTTTTTTATGATGGATTATTGTAATGCGGTAAATCAATATACTTTGGGACAATTACTGAGTTTAGATTCATTTTACCAATTAAAACTTAATCTGTGCATATTTATTTTAATTTTTAATTTTGGGATCTTAATTTCTGCTCTTCTAATAACCATAAAGAGTACTACTGCCAAACAAAACCAGAGAGAAATCTAATTAAATATTGGGCACAAAACATTTAGCCAGTAAGAAAGGAAAACCTGTAGGTTTTACACACACACGTACACACACCAGGCACGTGCACACATAGACAAAAAAGGGGCTTGAGCCCCTGCCCTTTTTCTTCCTGGAGAGAAAGTGCCCTTTTTTCTGGGGTGCTTTTTTTTTTTTTTTTTTTTTTTTTTTTTTTAATAAATGAATATATATTCCTGTTTGCGCACAGCTTCCCTGTCAAACAAATATATTTACTGTATAAAACAAATAAAAAAAATACTATATCAGGTCGGCTTTGTCGAGTTCAGATGCCCTCGCTCCGCGGCACCATTCATGCCCGCACGCACGCGCGCCACGCCCCGCCCCACCTCACCTCGAGTTTGCTGCTGGCTGAAAACTTGTGACAACTATTCCCGCGAAAATGCAACTGCTGTCTGGCGATAAGAAGCGAAAAAGAAAAAAGGCCCTAGATGGATGCATCCCGTGCATTTCTTTCAGGTAGGCTATATGTTCACAAACCTGAAAGTTTTGTCTATTTAAGGGTTATTTATACATGTAACGCTGCATTAATAGTTTGACCACAATCAACACATCTGCCTGATTTGATACTAATGAAATATATGTCATATTATAATTTAAATGATTGTATTGTGCTATGCATTTCGTTTTGAACCATTGTAAACATATTGGTTGGGCTGTCAATACCAGAAGAGAAGCATTCCATGGACGCACATCCATGAACCACATTATTAGACAGTTTTCTAAGGATGCATGGTTTATTAAAACTATTTAAAAATCATAATACAGCATCAGCTACATAATGCTATTCTTAAATCTACGCTTACACAGGATAATACATCAATAAAAGTTTAAACCCTCGCTCTGTCTTTGCATGTTTGATGTCCACATATTCTTGTTGAAGAAATTACAGTGGCTGTAGCATTTCTATCACAAAGAAGTGGGCGAATATTATTATTTAACTAATAATATATTTTTTTAATCATGGTTGGCTTTGATCGTGGATTGATCGTGCTGTGCTGTCTAACAACAAAAATCAGCACGCTTTTGGCGTCCTCTGCAGGCATTTGTTATAATATATAATGTATTAACAGTTCAGGAATTTTTTTTTTGATGTGTTTAAATATGCAGATTAGCTTATTTTGGTTAATTTAGAAGAAATCTACAGATGCAAACAGACGGAGGGTAGTAGGCTTAAAACAAACTCCATCTAAATGTGTAGGGTTAGGGTTAAGTTTTCTTTCCATTAGAGTAAAAGACATGGCAGCAAAAATGGACCTTAAAATTGTAAAATTGTAAAATCTTAAAATTGTCCACTTCATGAAAGAAGTATTCCAATAACACCAAAAAATTAAAACGATTTATTTATTTGTGCAAAATAAACAAATTATTAGTGAAACTATGTCCCTCTCCTTGGTGCAGTCATTTATTCTAAATATATAGCTACTTGAAAATAGTTGTTGTTGACATCTCTTGTGATAAACCTAGTGAATACTAAAGAAGACCATGGTCTCTGTGTGAACTGATTATTTTGTAGAAATCTGTGGAGTATAAAACAATTGCGTGAGTTTAAGTGAAGTCAAAGTTGTCTTAATATATTTAAGGGTTCATTATTTTTTAAATAAATAATTATGAGAAGTGCCCTTTTTTCCACTTGAGCCCCTGCCCCCCAAAATGTCTGTGCACGTCCCTGACACACACACACACACACACACACACACATATATATATACATACATATGTTAATAAAGTCAAATAATTGTATGTGAGACAGTCAGCTGTAATATCATTGCATTCCTATTGGTCAGTGTTAGAGAAGCTTAGCTTAGCCTGACAGTTAGCCTGCCCCAGACCAGGCTAGTTTCCCAGCATAAGTTGCCAGAGTAACTGAGTTTGAACTAATTTAAGTTTGTTTTATGAAACAGAATTCGCTGACATCAAGTCTGACTAAGTAAAATAAGCCTGGGTTGTTTTCTAATCTTGTTTTATGAAACAGCCCTCAGGTGACATCACAAAGAGTTAAAGTGAAAGTATTTTATATACGGAAGTGAAGAAAAAACAACTAGCATCGCAAGGTAATTTGATAGCTCATAATAAATTAAGCCTTATTTTGATATATTTTTTGATTTCATGTTTCCTTTGATTGCGTTTACAAATTGTTTGCTTTTACAAACTGAAAATAAAGCTTTTAATGGTCTCCTGCTGTTGCATAAGCGTTTATTAAGCAGATGTTCACTTGAACCTGAAACGGGAGAATGATGATGCAATACTTTCAAATGGATGTTTTTCTGTCTTGTTATTTATATTGGAAATTCTTTCAATATATTTTTGAAAGATATTTTTCGAGAAAACATTGGAAATATAGGCCTATTGTATGTGTAAGAGGGCTGAGATTAGCAACATAACAGAGCAATGCTAAGTGCTAAGACGTTTTTCAGTTGTATTTTAGGTGAACCCAGTGCTAATAAACTATCAAAATATACCTTCACTACTGTGTAATTTTAAGTTATTCTGATCAATGATGTTCACCTTCCCCACGCTTGGACATTTATGCCTGTGATCTGTCTTCTGTGATTATAGGCACTGTTCAATGAAGCAGCTGCATAGGCAAAATAGTGAGTATTAAATGAAAATTCAGTAGCCTGTTTTAAATAATCTTCACTGTAAATAATTATAATGTTGTTCAGATATAAGAACATAATGAGTTTATGATTCTTTCTTTGTGGTCATTTTTTAGTTTCAATGAACTTGAAATTTTAGGGATTACTTCCTTTTGTATTACTTTGTCATGTTATACCAACAATTACATTTACAGTGCAGAACGTGTTGTGAAAGCATCTTTGAGCAGCTAAACTGTGATCATGGCATCACTTCAGGGTGAGTGTTTTTCCTACAAATAAATATTTTGATAAAAAAGCATTATGGAGCAGTAATGTAACGTGTATGCTGTTTTCTGTGTTTCCTCTGTGTTTTTGGTTCTGTCCTGTTTGACTCAGTTTCTCTTTGATTAATCATTCTGTTCACCTGTTGTTCATTCATTATCTCATTAGTTCCTTTTGTTTGTTCATGCGCATAAGTCCTGTTTCCAGAGTATTGCTATTAAAGTCTATCTCCTAGTATTATTCCTCGTGTTTGTGTGTTTAAATACCATGTTCTGTGACAAATAATTTGCCTTTTGATTTTGTTCCATAGGCTCCTCTGTACAGTCAGATCTCAGAATTGTGATCATAGGAAATGCTGGAGATGAAAAGAATAAAGTGGTAAAATCAGTGCTGAACTGTGAGAATCCGACAGGAGTGAGGTTGGGCTCTGTACGTTACATCAGTGTGAACATGAAGGAAGGAGGATCAGAGTTGTTGAAGCACCAGGATGGGACAGAACCTCACAACAAACAGCTGAGAACATAAAAGAAGAAGTTGAAAGAAGTGTGTCACTTTGTCCTCCAGGACCTCACGCTCTTCTTCTGGTCATTCCTGTGAAAACTCTCTCTGAAGAACCTTCTCCCACTGACATTACAGCAGCACAGATGCACATGGAATTGCTGTCGGAGCGCGTCTGGAAACACACTATCCTGCTGTTTGCTTGTGATGAAGGTGCGGAGGAACCACAAATCAAAGAGCACATTCACAGCACAAAGAAAATCCTGGAAAAGTGTGGAGGACGAGTCTATGTTCTTCAGAAGAGCACTTGGGAATCTCCCGCTCAGATCCATGAACTGTTAAATAAGATAGATGACCTGGTAGAGGAGAATCATGGTGATTTCTTTATACCACAAGCTTACTATGAACTGATGCAACACAAGACACAAGAAGCATCTGGTGAGAGAAAGATCAGACACAGAAGTGGAAGTTTGGACAGTCCTCCTGACAGTGAGTATAATCTCACAAAAGCTCTCACACTTAATAAAGCACTGATTTATTAATGTTGTTTTCTTTTACAGTGAATAAAGGAGTTTCTGGGGAGAAGAAAGAAACCATAGAGGCTTTAGAAGACACACTGAAAATCAACATGGACGTCAAACAGTTTGTAGTGATATTGATGGCTGTAGTTGGAGCACTTATTGGTGCAGTTGCTGGAGCTGAGAATGGAGTTTCAGGGTCTTGCAGTGGATTAGTCTTTGGTATCATTGTAGGGATTTTACTTGCAAGTATCTCCATGTACATTTACACTCACATTTATTCACGCTCTTATCCAAAGAAACCTTCACGGCGTACATCATAAACACTTGATTCATAAGGAGCTGCATCTTTGAATGTACAGATATAAAACTGCAAACAGTCCAGAAGAGCATTTTCTTATGTAATTAACATAATAATATATAATGTGTATATATTTGCTTGAAAACTGTAAGGGACAATTTGTATGAGGTTGACACATTTTGTACTGTAGATTTGAACTGCACCACTTGTATGTTTTGTTTTTTGTTAGATAGAAAAGGTAGGTTAGGGAGTGAAACTCGCTGAAGACTTGCTTTTCTTTTTCTTTTCATTAGTTAGGTTAGACTTTGAACTTGAGTTAGATTGGTTTTTGTTTTGTTCTTTTCTTTTCTTTGGTGCCATTAGTGTTTTTTCTTCTATTGCTTATGTAAATATTGTACATATTTTTCCTTTTGCTATTTTGATACCTTTTCATTATTTCTACTATTATTATTATCTCACTCCTTTTTCCTTAATTGTAAAATAAACTAAAACCCAGTGATGGTTACAAAAACAATGCAATTTTGAAACTAAAACTATGTTTATTGGCAGTTTTGTGTAGTGTTTTTTCTCTTGCTAGCATCACCAGCACATATAATGATTGCAAACTCAATGTTGCTTCTAACACTAGACTAAAATTAGGAAGTAACATTTAATGGGGGCTCGTCCGGGATCTATCAGTCCCGAATAACTTTATATTGTGTACTGGTGTGTGTGTACTGGTTGCAGCTGTCATTGTTTTATTGTTCATTTGCTTATTATGCATTATGGAAATGTTTAGTTTGCAGAATTTTATCAGCATTTTTCAGTGTAATATCACATTTAACATTTGGCCTCTTTAAAAAATTATTCATTTTAAATGATCCATGTCATTATACAAGGTATGAAAATAATGTTCTTTTACAAAATGTCTTAGTAACTACAAAGTTACAAACATATTTTATTACACTACCTCAGAATGCCCAGTAGAGGGCAGTGGAGAAATACCAGATAAGAGCCACACAAAATGTTCCCAGAATACTGAGGACTAATCTACAAATTTGTAGCACAAAATACACATACATAACTTTGATTTTTCCTTATTAACAATGAATATTTTTATTTTCATAAATGTATAGCTAAAAAAACTGCATGCACACATGCAAGTACATTCAAGAAGTAAAAAGTCAGAATCAAAAACATTAACAGCACTTCATCTATCTACAATCATCTACCTCATGACAAGAGTGAATCTGCATGAAAAGTTGAAAAAGATTTTGTCGGTTGGAGTTTTAAAAGACTTGAAGTTTGAAGGTTTTCAGTTTGAAATAGTTTTAGTTTAGTAGTTTTAAAAGAGATGATAGATAGATAGATAGATAGATAGATAGATAGATAGATAGATAGATTGCTCATTTGAACATTACGTCAATGTAATTTTCAAATTAATAAAATTACATTGAATTTGGGAATTTTCTGAGTTTTGATCCGCTTTTTTTAGGAAACCGTAAGTATGATCAGTCTGAAAAGATACAGCACACAAAGTAAGTAGTAGATCAGTTTTTTTTTTTTTTTTTTTTTCAAGCCAACTTAAATATAAGCTTCCACAAAACAGTACATAAAATGAGGTGGTCATTGTGCTGTTTAGTAAGAAGTTTTCTGACATTTGAAACTATTCTCACTTTTCCCTGTAGGAAGCAAAGTCATTTCCCTCTGTTCTTAAAGGAACACTCCTTTTTTTTTTTTTGAAAATAGGCTCATTTTCCAACTCCCCTAGAGTTAAACCGTTGAGTTTTACAGTTTTCGAATCCATTCAGCCGATCTCCAGGTCTGGCGGTACCACTTTTAGCATAGCTTAGCATAGTTCATTGAATCTGATTAGACCGTTAGCATCTCCCTTAAAATTGACCAAAGAGTTTTGATATTTTTCCTATTTAAAACTTGACTCTTCTATAGTTACATCATGTACTAAGACCGAAAGTGAAAATGAAAAGTTGTGAATTTCTAGGCCGATATTGCTAGGAACTATACTTTCATTCCAAAGTAATAAATATAGCTGCAAGCAACGATGGCGGGCCCAAGCCCTGTTGCACTGCCAACCCGGTGGCTTCAGGGCAACTGTGCACAGTGGGCAATATGCATTTAAAACTTCCCTGAACTATCGTTTGTGCAACAGTCTTATGCTCCAAAAGCATGCTTTCATTAAATTTCAATATGTGTGGTATAAAAAATAAAATTATAAAATTAATAAATAGAGCCAAATCACAGAACCTGCAAAGACGATTTTAATATCAGTCTCAGGTAATAGTAAGGTACATGTCTAAATTTTTCTGCTCACTTATGCAAGTTTATTTTAAACAGCCACTTTTATAAAATCAAGTGAAATTTACTTAAATAGTGATTTTTAATAAATTTGAATTATATCAATAAATAATTAATTTAAAGACGTGTTGTACATGATGTTTGCAAACACAGCACATGACTTTTTATAACACCCATGTCGAGAAAACACACACTTTCCTTTGTAAAAACAAAACAATGATTTAAGTCTTGTATGAATCAAAACACGAAATCACAGGTGTTGGTAATAATAATTGTAACTCAAATGACATTTGAAAAGTAGTCCTGTCCAAATAGTGATATAATGTCATGGTTCAATTTCAAATGAGTGTGAAGTTATCATTTGCAGTTCAATATTTCTATAAGTTCATCAAAAATACACAGACACACACACACAGGTTTGTGTTGCTGTCTTAGTGAGGACATTGCATAGACTTTCATTGATTTTAAATCGGGTCAATGATATTTTCTATCACCTAACCCAACCCCTACTCCTAAAGGCCCCGGTATACTTCAAACGAAGTTCTTTTTCATTCTTCGTTTAGGAGTAAAACGAAGTTGGAAATGCATGAACAGCGATATATTGTAAACGAACATGTGACGCCGCCCACACTGCTGAGAGCGACGTTTAGATGAATATGTAAATATGTGCCGTGCTCTTTCTTCTCAGTAACAAAATAAACACAACAAAAATGAGAAAATAGCAAGCATTTATTATAGAAAGGATAAGAAAAGCGTCTGATCATAACAGCATGGGAATGTTAGCACAAGCTCTGCAAAGTAGCACTCCAGTCACGTCACGTCTTCATATAGCACTTTATTCAATAGATTGCTTAAAATCAATACACACTCTCCTCAGCCGGCGACTCACTTTCCTCACGCAGCAATTGATTCTCCTCACGTTTCTTTTCAAATATTGTGATGGTGCAATAACTAACTACATCTAGTAAAGTTTATCATTTTTGTGTTGTAAATGTAATTTATTCTGAAGCAATATTCCCATCAGTGTTCTGTAAACTGTTACTGTTAAGATGTAAACTGTTAATCATCAGATTTGTATATGCTCCCTTAAAGGCATAGGTCAATCAAAAATCATTGACTTACCTTCTAGTTGGTCCGAACCTGTATGAGTTTCTTTCTTCTGTTGAACTAAACATATATTTTGAATGTCAGTAAACAGCTGACTGTAGCGAGTGACTTTAATTGTAGGGAAAAAAAATACTATGGAAGTCACTGGCTACCATCAACTGTCTGGTTACTGACATTCTTCTAAATATCATCCTTTTTAGTTCAACAGAAGAAAGAAACTCATATATGTTTGGAACAACTAGAGTGTAAGTCAATGATGACAGAATTATCATTTAGATTTAACTATCCCTTGAAATTGATTGTCAAGGCATTTTTTTTTTTTTTTAACCTTTTTAAAAAGGTAATTTTCCCCTAACCTTGGCTATCAATTTCATGTTAATTAGAATAACTCACTGTAGGGCTTTTACCATTATTTTTTCCACAGCAGAGGAAACAGAATCTGCATCAGAAGTGGCATTTAGATGCATGTATAAAATTGAATATGAATGTGCAAAACAAGCATGAAAAACACTGTTTAACAACTTTACAATAAAGATCTATAAAGCTTTTTTAATTTTACAAATTATTTTTAATATACAATATTCTGAAAAAGTGACATTTCCCTTTTTGCAAAGTTCAAATGTTGATAAAACTGCAAACAGGAGGTCACAGGCACTGCGTAATATCATTGCGCCTGCTACACCCATGGTACGGCAGAAAAGTTCCTTGATTATTACTATTTTAAAAAAAAGTGGAGTGTTCCTTTAATAGCCGTAACCTCGATGATAGCCCTCATGGTGACTGTAGTCATCGTCTGGGCACTGCATGCCGAGATACTGCTGAATGGCCATCTCTTGCCTGCGAAGCTGCATGGAGTCGACCAGCTCGTAAATGATTGACATGGACCACATAGGGGAGGGGTACCAGGATTTCACATTCCCATCTTTCCCAACAAGCAGCATAGAGAAATACTCTTGGCTGATCTGGAAGTAGTTTCTGACGTCCTGCACCAGTGGGGCCGAGAGGTCCTCACGTTCCACTGAGGCACTTCCTGCAACAAAAACCACAGTTTCCTCAGGGTTTTGAAGAATAAAGCAGCATTACATCTGAGTTTCAGCAATAAAAATGAGTGAGTTTTGTTCACGGTGAAACAAAGTCGCTAATCTCACCATTTATGGGATAGAGCTCCAGGACTCCACTTATATCATCCAGGGTTTTTCCAATAATTTTCAGTACAGATATATGACGCAGCCCTGTGAATTTATAAACATTTTAAGGGGTGGTTGATTATGATTTCACTTTTTTAACTTTAGTAAGTGTGTAATGTTGCTGTTTGATCATAAACAACATCTGCAAAGTTACAACACTGTGATTTCTGTAAAAGAAAATATCTCTCTTTGCATTGAACTTTCAAAGGATTACAACAAATGGCTGATAGGAACTACAACGAACCTCTTTTGTTGTACTTTAACGAACTCCTATTTTATCAGATAATCATCATATTTGCTCAGTCTAATCTAAAGGCTTTAGTGACGTTAAATTGCAAAGATCTAGAGTTTTCGCTGAAGGGCATGTCCGTGGCGGCCTGACAAAGTTTGATGTTTCACCATGAAAGAGAAAGGTGTTGTAACTCAGGCATACAATGCCTGATCTGCCCCAAACTTCACAAGTGTGATAAGAGTCCTGGCCTAAAGACATCTATATGCCAATATTCAGTTACAGTCATAGCGCTACCTGCTGGCAACAGGAAATGGCATGATTTGCACTGTGATTAACTCCCAGAAACACATTTAAATATGCCACAAAGTACCAAACATACTAGAAACATTAAATCATGCAACACTTGGCTGAGTGCTAATGTTTGCGATTAACGCAACGAAAAAAGTTATTGTAACTCAGGCATACAATGTCCAATCTGCTCCAAACTGCACGTTTGATAATAGTCCTGGCCTGAAGAAATCTCCATGGCAATATTCAGTTACAGTCAAAGCGCCACCTGTTGGCAGCACGAAGTGTGGCACTTTTAAATGACTTGGCCATAATTCTCCTGTATTTACTCGCATCTGGTAATGGTGGCCTGTAGATAATATTCAGGTTAATGATAGAATACTTTTACCACTGCTGTCTCAACCAGGACACCTACACCCATGTTTGAACTGCTGCAAGTTAAAAAGATTTCTCGAACAGATATAAACACAGTACATAGTGCAGCAAAACAATTACTTTATTTCTTGAGAATTTTGTTTTTTAAATGGCATCAGTGAGAAAACAAAACTATGGTAAGCCTCTGTTTTGTACTGTTGTCAAGATGCACATGCTGTAAGTAAGTGTCCGTTATTTGTGTCCACACTTGTCCACGAGTACAACATTACCATGTATATACCACTAGTAAGTACAGTAATGTGTCTTACAAGTTACCATAAATAAGTGCCTATTATTACCCACACATGTCCATAAGTACAACATAGTTACCATGTACATATAATTAGTAAGTACAGTAATGTGTCTGTTAGTTACCATATATGGACACTATAAGTAAGTGCCTGTTATTACCCAACACTTGTCTATAGGTACAAATTAATTACCATGTTTGTACCATTGGAAAGTACAGCAGTGTTTCATGTCAGGTAAGTACCTTGTGTTACCACTCTTTTACTTGTATGTACAACATAATTACTATATATGTACCAGGAAAGTGCACGCACTGTAAAATAAAGTGCTACCAACCTTTTAATATGTTTGTCAGACTCTGAAAAATACTACATACTAACTACGTACTAACAGCACGTCCTGATTTTGCTGAGTTAGATGCGTTCCTGGGTCAACATATTTTGTTTCATTCTAGTCTGAAAATTTAATCTTAACCCTATTCCTACCCCTAAACCTAACCCTACCCATAAGTTATCCCAAAAATCAGAGGGAAATGATAGATGAATAACACTGATGTAGAAGCACCATGATTCATGATTTTAAGCCTAAACTTGACATAATCTGTAAACTTATCCCTCAAATCTGATTGGTTGATTTGAATGTTGTTCCAGGATCAACAAAAATGTTGACCCAGGAACATGTTGAACACAGCAATATCTGGTAATGCGTACTAACGACAGAGTGCTCTTGTGTGAGTCTAAATATGGATGCTGAAAAGATGCAAATCTACCATAAGTTTTCATAGCTAATGTGCATTAATATGCATTTCCATCTATGCCATGTTTTCTGGAGCAGGTGCTCAAACAGGCTAATGAATAATGCTAAGATTTTAATATAAAGTATGCTGATATACAGCTGTCTCAAATCTACCATTAACGCTTTCAGTTTTCATCTGAACTGATGCTTATTAGCATGCATTTCAGAACTATGTAAGTGCCTTTTGTTCAGCCTTGAAGTAGTTCAGGTGTTGGTACTGAACACTAGGTTTACTTTTTTCCTGTTATCTCAAGGAACAGCTTTACAGCTTTACTATGTCAACAGTTCTTGAGATTAGTGAAATTGCTCATTTCACTGTAAAAGCTGTCTGTCTGAAATGGCAGTCAGAAAGACGTGATTCAGTGTATAAGCATTTGTTCTTTTGGTATGTTTGCTTGAGTGTATGTTTTCTCTCATTGTTTGATCTCATGTTGTTTGACTCCTGAAGAACCAGCTCTGAAAAGAAACACCCACAGTTCTTCATGAGCACACAAAAGTGAAAGGAAGATCAGGTGCCTAGTCAGATGAGGAGAACATCTAAACATCTAAAAATATTGTCATTATTAAAGGTAAGTTAGTAAATATTTTGTTACTGACCAATGTTTAAGTATCATGTTTACAGTAATAACAGAAGATTCATGCAGCAGAACTAATAGACCTATATCGAAAATGATGTGGCTGAAACGAGGCTTAAGTGTTAGACTTACAGTCTTTCAATGGCATCCAGGTTCTAGATCACATGTTGTTTTCAAAACTCATAACTTTCAGAACTGTTTTATTGAGTTTTTATCTACTGAAAATCTTTTGGGAAGATGTTTTGTGAGCTGCGCAATCGGCATGTTGTTAAACATGAAACCTTGAACACACTGTACTTCTACAGCATTCCACACAGCCTCGTTTTCATTTGTCAAACTTTAAATAAGTCTCTGTCTTGAGTCCTGACTAAGGTCTATGTCACTAACGCAATTAAAAACAAACTTCTTACTTTACTTCCTGTTCTCTACTCATGAATGCATTTACTCTGATTCAACATCACAACATTCAACATTTCATTTTACTGATTCATTTTAATAATGAGAATTTATTCTTTTTTTAGTAGTAGTAGTAAGGGTAACCAAATGTCAAAACCACAAAACTGAATACCGGATTGCTTGTCTTATTTTTGAGATGATAAAATTTTGCACTGCAGTAAAACTAAAGATAGATAAGAGGCAATTATTCTCAAACAGCTCTTACAGATAATATTGTGTGTGTATCCGTAATGAGCTACCAACAAGTGTCTGACTGGTGCTCCAGGACTGGAATAACTAGAATAACTGGAAAAATGTTTTCCATTCCTCAAAATCTTAAGCATGAATTTGTATCATTCACAATCACTATTAAAATGTTTAGTATTTTCAGTGTGACATTTTTGCATTTATTTCTAGTTCCAAAAAGACTAGGACAAAATGTGAAACTACCTCTTGCGTCTAATCATGAACCTTGGCCCAAATGTCTTGTATTTTAAAGGCAGGTCCATGAAGCCTGAAGTCTGATGACACTCAGTCATCACCAGCTTTCAGCTGAATCCAACAGACCAAAATAATCTTCTAATGAGCACAGAATCTTCAACTGAATATAAACCTGAAGAATTTGTTTTAGCCCTTAAAAGTTTAAAAAAATTGAAACAATTTATTTGATCATTTGAAATTTATTTACACCTACTGCATAAATCCTAATCATAAAAGTGCAACTATTCCAAGACTTTTTCTCTTTTTCCAACAGTCCTTGAAGGGCGATGGCATTTATAAAAAAGCTGCTTCATGATACTCTAGATGACCTGGAAAAAGACAGTCTGAGGAGATTTAGGAGTTACTTAAAAGATGATGGACCCATTAAGGCTGGTAAACTGGAGAATGCTGATGTCACTGATATAGTGGATAAAATGATAGAGAGTTTTGGAGCAGAAGAAGCTGTGAAGATCACACTGAACATCCTGCACAAGATGAACCAGAACCGGCTGGCTGAAGAGTTACAGAACAACTACAGTGAAGGTAATAAAAGAAAGAATAGTGACCACAGAAAGAACGAATGGAAGCATAGATTTGCAGAAATGTGCATATTCAGAGGCAGATTTTTTTGAAAGAAGATTCTTATGTTCAAGGCATTTATTTTATTAAAAATAGTTAAAATATTGTGAAATATTATTACAATTTTTTTAAAAAAAGATTTGGATATCTTTCATTTTTCTTTCTGTGATGGCAAAATTTTCACTGCTGAATTTTCAGCATCATTACTCTAGTCTGCAGTGTCACATGATCCTTTAGAAATCATTCTAATATGATGATTTTGCTGTTAAAAAAAAATGTCCTGATCATTATCAGTGTTGAAAAGAGTTGTGCTGCTTAATGTATTGTGGAAACCATGATGCAGCGCCTTTTCATACAAAGTCTCATTCTTTTTTCTTTCTCTTCACAGTGCAAAAATCATTAGAATCAGCTGAGAAACACCCAAAAATTCAAGGTGAATTAACCTAACAATGGGAGCATAAATTATTTTAGCATGTTTGATGTATATTGATCTCAGTACAGAACAGAATTGCTTTCAATACTATGAATTTAAATACCATAAATGTTTGACATTTTTACCAAAAAATATTGTAAAAATGCTACAGTATAAACATGTTAATTGGTTAACTGTAAGTTACATATATGTTGAACAACTGTAAACATCACATTATTGTGTGTGTGTGTGTGTGTGTGTGTGTGTGTGTGTGTGTGTGTAACTAATTAATCACACATTTTTCTGTAATTAATCGCGGTTAAAACATTGGCGTTTTTAATATTTTTTAACAAGTTACTCTCCAAATGAATGTATAAACATCTTAAATACAGTATATTTTCACATAAAAACCATTATAATAAAGGTTACAATAACAAAACACTTTACAATCTTTACTGCATAAATTATAAATTAAATTTAGATTACTTCTTATTAAAGCTACAATTTTCTCTGTTCTCTTTGTTCTTTGATGAACATTAATGTCAGACATCACAGCAACTGTTCCCTTTCGTGGGAACTATCGACGCTACGTCGAATGACGTGATGGGAACCCTCTGCATTTTGTGTTCGTGAAGCACCTCTGTATCCAACCAATGAGGAAACGTGACGTCAGAGGCGGGTGACGTCACGGACCAGGAAACTATAAAGCATACCCAGAACAAAGAACGCTAGCTTCTGTTGTCTTCAGCAAGCGCTCTCTGTATCTTGTGTGTCTTATTTGGTGTTGTTTGTCTTATCACATATAAATAATCACGATCTCTTCGTCTGAGGACAAGAGTATGTCACACCAATCCATATATTTATATATAAAAAAGACACGTATTATGGCGAGAAACGGCAGTGAAGTGGGAGTGAGTATGCCCAGGCAGCTCTCGAGGGAGCCGTCTGTGTGCACTGTAAAAACTCGCTCTCAGGACACTGTGCTCCAGTGTTCCCCGCGGATCGGGTCCCGCTTCTGCTGAGGCAGGCCGGAGGCTCCGTTCGTGGGGTTCACAAATGGATCTGACAGAGGGTTAGAGACGGGCGCCGCCCTTTCTCTGCCTTCACCTGCCAGGTTCAGTGCCGTCTCCCAGGTGGAAGCACGCTCTGCGGTTTCTTCCCCGGGTTGAGGCACCGATATTCACATGTCCAGCTCTGAGGAGGTGGATATTGTGATATCGATCTGAGGATCGCCACCTCACAGTCACACACATATCGTGTTTCAAAATCACATGTTTATAACAAATCAATCGTGAACAGTTTGAATTTTCCCCTGTGCTACACTACAAAGCGAGTAGGGATACACACGATTTATGTGTCGTTTGCTGGGAGTGGAGCGTGCACGTCAGCTCACAACTGACAGTGACAGTGTTCATTCATAAAAATGTCCCGAAGAAAAGTATGCACTAGCGGGAGTTTTGTAGCTCCACTCCTGTTGGCTTTATTCTCGAGGGAATAAAAGTCTAATGCAAAGCTCGGATCTCGCGCTTGCCGAGGCAGCGCGTGGATTGAGTTTTCATTAAAGAATATAGCTCGGATCTCGCGCTTGCCGAGGCAGCGCGTAGATTAAGTCTGCGAGAATGAATATACGGCTCGGGTCTTGCGTTTGCCGAGGCTGCGCATGTATCACGTGTCCATGATTATGCATGCTTGTGTGTGCGTATGTGTATATATTTATATATTAAGGGATCTGAGCAGACGGGAGTTTACCTTTCTCTCTTTCCCTAAAATACTTTGCGAATTATTACGAGCTATAATTCTTTTTTTGTATTCTAAATATATTCAGTCTGTTCAAAAATATATATTTATATAAGAACTGGCTGCATTTAATTTGAGGATTAAATGAAATATTGAATACATTAAATTCTGAGGAATTTAAAAGAAAATAAAGGAGACCCTTCTGCTAACCCTGCACCCAGTGTGCTTCAGGGCGCAGCGGTCTCCACCGATCCTCCGAGGAGGGCCGGTCATCACTTGATTCAGCTGTTCCTTGCCGGTTCACCGCTTCAGGGCGCCGAGTCAAGTGCTCAAAAAACACCAGAGGCCAGTCTCGAGAGACTGGTTCCCTTTGTAAATAAGGCAGAATGGAAACTTCTCCCAAATATTTCAAAATGGGTGCTGCTTACAATAGAAAAGGGTTACAAATTCGGGTCTCGCCCGCCCCAGTTTAATGGGGTCCTTCCCACAGTGGTGGCCCCCGAGCAGTCTCTGGTAATGGAACAGGAGGTTATGACGCTCTTGCAAAAAGGAGCTATAGAAGGGGTTCTCCTCCCAGCAAGCTGTCAGAGTTTTACAACCTATACTTCATTGTTCCAAAGAAGGATGGAGGGTTATCCCACAGATCAGGTTTGAGGACTGGTTTGTTGTGATAGACCTGAAAGTTGGTTACTTTCATGTATCCATCCATCCGTCCTTCTCACAGGAAGTTCCTCAGGTTTGCTTTCAGGGACAAAGCTTACCAATACAGGGTTCTTCCTTTCGGCCTATCATTATCACCCCGCATGTTCATGAAGTGCGTGGATGCAGCGCTGGCTCCATTGAGACTCCAGGGCATCCGCGTGCTGAACTATATCGACGATTGGTTGATATTAGCTCAAACAGAACAGTTGGCAGGTCAACATCGAGATGTTGTTCTGTCGCATATGAAAAAGCTTGGGCTGAGGCTCAATGCCAAAAAGAGTGTGCTGGTTCCGAGTCAGATTGCAAACTATCTAGGAGTAATCTGGGATTCTATCATGATGCAGGCGCGGCTGTCTCCTGCTCGTGTGAATTCCATTCTCGGAGCCGTGAATGGGGTGAAGTTAGGCCAGTCACTCACTGTAAAACAGTTTCAGAGACTGTTGGGTCTGATGGCAGCTGCGTCAACGTGATTACCATTGGCCTTCTGCACATGAGACCCTTACAGTGGTGGCTCAGGACCAAGGGGTTTTCCCTGAGGGGAAATCCTTTTCGCATGATCAAAGTCACGCGCCGATGCCTTCGTGCTCTGGTCATGTGGAAAAAGCTTTGGTTCCTGTCCCAGGACCCGTGTTGGGGACTTCTCGTTGTCACGTAATGCTTACGACGGATGCTTCCCTCACGGGCTGGGGGGCGATCATGAGTGGTCGCTCGGCTCAGGGTCTATGGGAGGACCATCAGCTCTCCTGGCACATAAATCGGCTGGAGATGATGGCGGTGTCTCTAGAACTGAAACACTTCCTCCCAGACCTGAGGGGCCACCACGTGTTGGTCCGTACGGACAACACGACGGTGGTCTCTTATGACCAGTCACTCACTGTAAAACAGTTTCAGAGACTGTTGGGTCTTATGGCAGCTGCGTCCAACGTGGTTACTATTGGCCTTCTGCACATGAGACCCTTACAGTGGTGGCTCAGGACCAAGGGGTTTTCCCTGAGGGGAAATCCTTTTCGCATGATCAAAGTCACGCGGCGATGCCTTCGTGCTCTGGTCATGTGGAAAAAGCTTTGGTTCCTGTCCCAGGACCCGTGTTGGGGACTTCTCGTCGTCGCGTAATGCTTACGACGGATGCTTCCCTCATGGGCTGGGGGGCGATCATGAGTGGTCGCTCGGCTCAGGGTCTATGGGAGGACCATCAGCTCTCCTGGCACATAAATCGGCTGGAGATGATGGCGGTGTCTCTAGAACTGAAACACTTCCTCCCAGACCTGAGGGCCACCACGTATTGGTCCGTACGGACAACACGACGGTGGTCTCTTATGACCAGTCACTCACTGTAAAACAGTTTCAGAGACTGTTGGGTCTTATGGCAGCTGCGTCCAACGTGATAACTTTTGGCCTTCTGCACATGAGACTCTTACAGTGGTGGCTCAGGACCAAGGGGTTTTCTCCGAGGGGAAATCCTTTTCGCAAGATCAAAAGTCACGCGGCGATGCCTTCGTGCTCTGGTCATGTGGAAAAAGCCTTGGTTCCTGTCCCAGAACCCATGTTGGGGACTTCTCGTCGTCGTGTAATGCTTACGACGGATGCTTCCCTCATGGGCTGGGGGGGCGATCATGAGTGGTCGCTCAGCTCAGGGTCTCTGGGAGGACCATCAGTTCCTGGCACTTAAATCGGCTGGAAATGATGGCGGTATTTCTTGCAGTAAAATACTTCCTCCCAGACCTGAGGGCATTAAAATGTGGGAGCAGACGCCCTGTCGAGGCAGGGGCCGAGGCCCGGGGAATGGAGTCTCCACACTGAGGTGTGGAGCTCACTTTGGAAATCTTTGGTCGAGCTGAAATCAACCTATTTGCTTCAGGGGAATCAACCCAGTGTCCACTGTGGTTCTCCCTATCTCATTCAGCACCACTGGGTCTGGATGCCATGGTACAGACGTGGCCGAGGCTGCGTCTGTATGCATTTCCCCGTTCGCTCTGCTCCCGGGAGTTCTGGAGAAAGTACGCCAGGAAGGGGTCAGTCTAATATTGATAGCTCTGTACTGGCCAACCAAAATATGGTTCTCAGACCTAGTGTCACTTCTAGATGGCTCCCTGATGGAGCTTCCTCTCAGGCAGGACCTCCTGTCTGTCTCAAGCGGGTGGCATGATAATTCATCCACGCCCAGAACTATGGAGACTGTGGGCCTGGCCTCTGAGGGGGCCAGGCTCATAGATGCTGCTCTCCCAACTGAGGTTGTGGAGACCATACTCCACTCCAGAGCTCCCTCCACGAGGAAGTGTATGCGGCCATTTCGGCCATACTCCTCTGGGGGATTCCTCGGTAGGTCGAGACCCCCCTTTTTTATACGCTCCCCCGTGGTACTCTGAGGCTGAGGCCTTCAGTACGTACAAGGACTCAGGCCTGGGACTTGGCCGTGGTATTAGAAGGGTTAGCCGAGGCTCCCTTCGAACCACTAGAGGAATTTTCAGAGAAATTCCTCACCCTTAAAGACCATATTTCTACTGGCTATTTCATCTCTTAAAAGAGTAGGAGATCTTCAAGCACTTTCAGCTGCTTCTTTGTGTTTGGAATTCGCACCTGGAATGGTCAAAGCATTCCTGCACACTAGACCAGGCTGTATGCCTAAGGTCCCCACCAACGTCCCAGGTTCCATTGTACTTCAGGCCGTCCATCTTCCTCCATTTACAACTTTGGATCAGGAGAAACTCAATCTGCTCTGCCCAGTGAGGGCTTTAGATGCATATGTCCACAGAGCTGCCCTGTGGGGCAAAAGAGATCAATTGCTTGTGTGTTTTATGGGTCTCATTAGAAAGGAGGTCCAGCATCTAAGCAGAGAATGAGCAAGTGGGTGGCCGAGGCTATCTCACTTGCTTATGAGGCGGCCGGACAGCCATCTCCATTAGCTGTCCGTGTTCACTCGACTAGGGGTATGGCGGCCTCAAAGGCCTTAATGTCAGGAATATCCATTAATGACATATGTGGTTCTGCTGGATGGTCATCCCAGCACACATTTATTGGTTTTACAACCTGGATGTAGGCTCCTCTCCGGGGTCCTCAGTTCTGTCTACAAGATAACAGACAGGTACTTGGTGATACGGCGTAGTTGGGATAGCGTTCCCATCACGTCATTCGACGTAGCGTCGATAGTTCCCACGAAAGGGAACGTCTCGGGTTACAGATGTAACCCCTGTTCCCTGAGTAAGGGAACGAGACGCTACGTCACGTTGCCGTACCCCCGGCATACCTGTGAGCGTCTTGCTTCAGACATATTCCAGAAGCTAGCGTTCTTCGTTCTGGGTATGCTTTATAGTTTCCTGGTCCGTGACGTCACCCGCCTCTGACGTCACGTTTCCTCATTGGTTGGATACAGAGGTGCTTCACGAACACAAAATGCAGAGGGTTCCCATCACGTCATTCGACGTAGCGTCTCGTTCCCTTACTCAGGGAACAGGGGTTACATCTGTAACCCGAGACGTTTTTTAGGCTACTGTCACTTTAAGAGCTGCCGCTGCCGAACATGATGCGGATCTGATGCGGATCTCATTTTCTCTCTAAGTTCATTTAAGATGATATTTAACTAATTTAAGACTGCTCTTATGAGGATACTCAACAAAATTGGCATTTTGGCATAATTCTATGTGTAATTGTTTGTTCAAGCACGAAAGAGAACTCGATACTGGCGCACATCTTTCAGTGCGCACGAGTCGACATGACATAGACAGTCTGTTCTCATTTATCTTGTGGGGCTTGAATGGTTTAAAAGCACTTGCAGGAGTGTAATCATATAATTTAACACAACACTAGCCAAATTATGACAAAGTATATTTTATATATATTATATTATATTTTATACACATTATTTTAGTGTTGTGTGTTACTTTGATGGTGTTTTGTCTTTGTGTGAATGATCCTGAGCATCATCTATATACAAGTATTGTAATTTTTTTTTTATGAACAGGCCGCTTACAATGAACTCTGATTCATCATGAGGCTTTCTGTTTTACCACCTGTATTATAGAGGTGGTTATTGGTACATTATAAACGTCAAAAGGCAGAGTTTTTTAGGTATATTATTATTGTGACTTAGTGAAATATACAGTTATAAGCTGTAAAATATACAGGCATCCTGTAAAACTGGAATTATCTCAGAATTATTTACAGAGAATTTCTGGCAACCACGGCTAGCATTTTAGCATATTTTAACCATAAATTTAATTTTAGATTTAATTTAGATTTTTTTTTTTTTTTACAGAGTATGTCTGCATCAGTTGATTTTAATGATAATCATGCCAATGTGAAACACCTTCCATGTTTAATTTTCTAGTGTTGTTTTATTAACACCTTTCCTGTTTATTTATATTTTTACATAACAGATGATTTGCAGGATTTCTTAAAGACTCACAAAACGAACATGAAGAAAAAAGTAGAACACATTTTTGAGTGTAAAAAGGAAAAAGAAGCACATCTCAAGGATGTTTTTACAGAACTCTTCATTACGGAGGGGGATCTTAAAGAAGTCAATCAAGAACATGAGATTCTGCAGATTGATAAAGCCTTTAAACATCACAAATCACAGAACAGGCCAATCAAATGCAATGATGTATTTAGTATGAACAAAAGTGAAAAGAAAAAGATTGTGCTGACCAAAGGGATTGCTGGAATTGGAAAAACTGTATCAGTGCACAAGTTCATTCTGGACTGGGCAGAAGGAGAAGCCAATCAGGACATAGACTGTGTTTTTCTGCTTCCATTCCGAAAGATTAACTGCATTATAGATAGAAAGTTCAGTCTGCATGAGTTTCTACAGAAATTTAATCCTGAACTGGAGGACCTGGAAACAGCAAAGATATGTAAGATATATAAATGTAATCTTGCGTTTGTCTTTGATGGACTGGATGAGAGTCGACTGACTTTGGATTTTGACAGTGGAATGGTGACAAGTTTTGAGGAGCGATCATCTGTTGATGAACTGTTTACAAGTTTGGTGAATGGGACTTTGCTTCCATCAGCTCAGGTCTGGGTGACATCACGACCAGCAGCAGCCAATCAGATCCCTCCTGAGCATGTAGGATTGTTCACAGAGGTGCGAGGATTCAGTGACCAGCAGAAGGAGGAGTATTTCAGAAAGAAAATCAAAGATGAGACTCAGGCCTCCAAAATGATCTCACACATTAAAAAATCTCGTAGTCTTTACATAATGTGTTACATCCCCATGTTCTGTTGGATCACAGCCACTGTTCTTCAGGATGTCCCTATTGGGAACAATGCAGAAAACATCAACACGACACTCACTGAAATGTACATCCACTTCCTGCTGATACAGATGAACATGAAGAGCCAGAAATGTGACAGAAAAACAGAAAGAGAACGTACCAAGCTCTTAGATTCCAATAAAACAATGATTTTGAAGTTATCCAAGTTAGCATTTGAACAACTGAAGAAAGAAAACTATGTGTTATATGAGAAGGATCTGAGAGCATGTGGTATTGATGTGAGTGAAGACTTTGAGGCCACAGGAATGCTCACTGAGATCTTTCAGCAAGAAGCTGCTCTTCATGAGATGAAGGTCTTCTGCTTTGTGCATCTGAGTGTTCAAGAGTTCCTCGCTGCAGTGCACGTTTTCCTCTGCTACCTGGACAAGAACATGGATGAGCTGCAGTTTTTCATTGAAAAAACTCAAAACTGGTACCGATACAAAAAGATTGCTTTACATGATTTACTAAAGGAGGCTGTTAAGAAAGCAATGCAAAGTCAGAAAGGACATTTAGACCTATTTTTACGGTTTCTGCTGGGCATTTCACTGAAATCCAATCAGAACCTGCTCAGTGGTCTGTTCACACACACTGAAGACAGCAAACACAGCGTCACAAAAATAACCAAACACATTAAAGAACAATTTCAAAATCAGGACATCTCACGTGAAGCTTCAATCAACCTCTTCTACTGTTTACTGGAGCTCAATGATAATTCGTTATACACAGAAATCCAAAGATACTTCAAAACATCTCCAGAAAGAAGACTCTCATCTTCCATGTGCTCATTGATGGCTCATGTACTGATGATGTCAGAGGAGGTGCTGGATGAGTTCAACCTGAAGATGTTCAATACTGAATCAGGAGGCCAACTGAGTCTCCTGCCAGCTGTGAAATGCTACAAAAAAGCCATGTAAGTAACTTGTTGACCACTGTTTTGTCAAAGTTTTTGACTCTGAAAATCAAGTTTAAGTGCAGTGATGAAGATACAGTGTGTGTTTTTATCATGATTTTACTGTTTTTGGAGAGCAAAATTTTTATTTACTAAATTGGATTTTCTAAACAGTGATTTATAGAAATTAGGGCTTGCATAGACTAGTCGAGTAGTCGAGAGATCGACTACTTCAACTATTAGTCGGTGCTGTCGGAAACAATCGACTACTTGAGCGTGCATTAACCATACCTGAATTTAAAAAAAGATACGTCACAATATTGTAAATCTTTCCATTTTAAACCAATAAGGGGGAGCCAATGGATATCACACAAGAAGCAATGTGCAAACTTTGCGCAAGAGTTATGCCTGTGAAAGCCTAACCTCGGTCAGTAGGCTATTCAAAGTGAAAGTAAAAAGTGACGGAGCTGTCTGACGCTGCATTAACGGACCGTATTCTCTCAGAGACGAATTTCAACATATTATGCTGCACTGTAAAAAAAGAATTGTTGGTTTAACTTAAAAAAGTAAGTTACCTGGTTGCCTTAAAATTTTGAGGTTTTTTTTAATTAAAAATTTGAGTTAATACAATGAAGGCAATTGGTTTATTCAACAGAAACTCAAAATATTATGTTATCTGAACCACATTGACTTGACAAAAGAAAAGTAATTTTTACAGTGTGATAACGGTATAAAACTGTCTTAATTTATTCCATTTTTTTTTTTTTTGTGGCCCGTATATAGTGAAACAAATGAGAATAATAGTATTTCGTGTTAAACAGGTTGTATTTTTTAAGTCGGTGCTTGAAGTAGCTCTTAATTTCCATTGATGACTGTGGTCAGTGTTAGGAAATATCATAGACTGTTAATAATTTTAATTATAGGCTTATAATTCATTGTATAAAAGACCTAAAAAATGTTTAAAACATTTTCAAAGATGAGCTAATAGCCTAATCTTTTATTATCCTCACAGAACGTCAGTTATGTGATGTGCTATGAAATTATTGTGGGGCAAATATATTAATATTAATTTAATAATGAAAGTAGCCTAATCTAATAGTAATAATAGACTAGAAGAATGTAAAAGGCCTACATTAATTGGAAATGCCAAATCCTCTGAATATTGCCAATATTTGACAATATCTCTGGCTATCGTCTATACATGATCATCGTCTGTTGACGCAACCCAGGTTATCGCGGGTTTAGGCAAGGCAAGGCAAGGCAATTTTATTTGTATAGCACATTTCATACACAGTGGTAATTCAAAGTGCTTTACATAAAAAAGAATAATAAAAATAGAACATAAGGAATAGAAATAACAGTATGCATTAAAAGTCAGAATAACAAGATGATACATAAAAGATATAAAATACATTAAAAATTAAATAAAAACAGGAAAAGGAATTAAAAGAATAAAAAGATAATACGTATAAAATAAAGTGCAAACAGTTCGGACATAGCACAGTGCTCAATCAGCAAATGCATAGATAAAAAGATGTGTTTTGAGTCTGGATTTGAATGTGGCTACTGTTGGAGCACACCTGATCTCTTCTGGAAGCTGGTTCCAGCTGCGGCTGGCGTAACAGCTAAAAGCAGACTCTCCTTGCTTTGAGTGAACCCTTGGTATTTCTAAATGACTTGATCCTGATGATCTGAGTGATCTGTTAGGTTTATATTCTATGAGCATATCTGCAATGTATTGAGGTCCCAGGCCATTGAGTGATTTATAAACAAGTAACAGTACTTTAAAATCAATTCTAAATGCAACTGGAAGCCAGTGCAAGGACCTGAGGACTGGTGTGATGTGTTCATGTTTTCGGGTTCTGCTCAGAATCCTGGCAGCAGCGTTCTGTACGAGCTGCAGCTGTCTTATGGTCTTTTTGGGAAGACCAGTGAGGAGCCCATTACAATAATCCACCCGGCTGGTGATGAAAGCATGAACAAGTTTCTCTAAGTCTTGACTGGAGACAAAGCATCTAATTCTTGCAATATTTTTGAGATGATAATATGCTGATTTAGTTATTGTCTTTACATGGCTACTGAAACTCAGGTCTGACTCCAAAATCGCACCAAGATTCCTGACTTGATTTTTAGTTGTTTGACCCCTAGAGTGAAGGTACATGTTCACTTTGAGAACTTCATCTTTGTTTCCAAATGCAATGATTTCAGTTTTGTCTTTGTTTAACTGAAGGAAGTTTAGACACATCCAATTTTTAATTTCATCAATGCATTGGCACAGGGAGTCAATGGGGCTGTAGTCGTTAGGTGATAGGGCTAGGTAAATCTGGGTGTCATCTGCATAGCTGTGATATGCAATTTGGTTCTTTCTCATTATTTGGCTCAGTGGCAGCATATATAGGTTGAACAGGAGGGGTGCGAGTATCGAACCTTGAGGGACTCCGCATGTCATGGATGTCCACTCAGACTTATGGTCACCGATACTCACATAATAACCTCTCCCTTCTAAGTATGACCTGAACCATTTAAGGACCATCCCAGAAAGCCCAACCCAGTTTTCCAGCCTGTCAAGAAGAATGTTGTGATCGACAGTGTCAAACGCAGCACTGAGGTCGAGTAGAACCAGCACTGATAATTTACCTGTATCTGTGTTAAGGCGAATATCATTTATTATCTTTATGAGTGCTGTTTCTGTGCTGTGATGTGGTCGGAAACCAGATTGAAAGATGTCAAAGTATCCATTCAAGCTTAAGAACTTGTTCAGCTGATTGAAAACAACTTTTTCAATGATCTTGCCAATGAAAGGAAGATTTGAGATTGGCCTGTAGTTGCTCAATATGGTGTTATCCAGATTGCTCTTTTTCAGGAGGGGCCTAACAACTGCAGTTTTCAGGGATTTTGGAAAAGTCCCAGAGAGAAGTGAGGCATTTACCACTTCTAGGAGATCTGCTTCTAAACAGTTAAACACTCTTTTGAAAAAAGATGTGGGAAGTGTGTCAAGGGCACAGGTTGATGTTTTAAGGTGCTGTACTGTTTCTTCCAAAATTTTACCATCAATTGCTTCAAAAACAGACATAATAGCTGCTTTCTGATGTTGTGATCTGATCTGTTTTACCCCAGTGCAACTCAAGGATGTGCTGATCGCCTTTCTGATATTATTAATTTTCTCAGAGAAGAAGGAAGCAAACTCACAGCATTTGCTGTCTGAGAGCATTTCACTGGGAATCTGACTTGGGGGGTTTGTTAGTCTCTCTACAGTAGCAAAAAGAGTGCGGGTGTTGTTTAAGTTTTTGTTTATAATATTTGAGAAGAAGGTCTGTCTAGCTTTGCCTAATTCCACATTGAAAGCATGAAGAATATCTTTATAGATGTTATAATGGATTTCGAGTTTTGTCTTTCGCCACATGCGCTCAGCTTTTCTGCATTGTCTTTTCATATTTTGCACTGCTGTTGAGTTTCTCCATGGTGCTTTTTGTCTGCCACTTTTCTTCCTGACTTTCACAGGAGCAATGTTATCAATAACATTCTGTACTTTTGAGTTAAAAGAATCAAGGAGAAAATCAACAGAGTCTGCAGATATGCTTGGTGTTAAAGATATAGCCTTCATAAACAGTGCACTAGTATTCTCATTTAAGGATCGCTTTTTGACAGAGATAGATCTAGCTTCAACAGTCGGAGAGATCAATAAATCAAAGAAAATACAGAAATGATCAGATAGCGCTACATCCTTAATGACAATGGATGAGACGTTTAGACCCTTACTAATAATTAAATCTAGAGTGTGTCCACGATTGTGTGTAGGTCCATGTACGTGTTGAGTCAGATCAAAAGTATTCAAAACAGTTATGATCTCTTTTGCCATATTGGATTCTGCATTTTCTATATGGATGTTAAAGTCCCCAGTAATAGCAAAACAGTCAAACTCAGAGGAAATTGCTGATAACAGTTCTGTAAAGTCCTCCACAAAGGCTGGAGAATATTTTGGAGGCCTGTAGATAACTATAAGTAGAATGCGAGGAGCACCTTTTAACACAATACCCAAGTATTCGAAAGACAAGTAATCACCAAATGACACTTGCTTGCATTGATAGACATCTTTAAATAGAGCAGCAACACCTCCACCTCTCCTAACAGCTCTGCAGACACTCATAAAAGTAAAGTTAGGAGGGGCTGTTTCATTCAGGATTGTTGAACTGCAACTGTCTTCAAGCCATGTTTCATTTAGAAGAATAAAATCTAGGTTGTTTGTGGTTATTAAGTCATTGACTAGAAGTGATTTATTTTTAAGTGAGCGGATGTTTAAAAGTGCTAACTTAACAGTCTTACTTTTTGTATCTACAGTAATCTTAGTTTGACGTGTAATAGGTAGCAGATTAAATGGGTTTGCCAAACGGTTTGAGAAGGCCTTAGGCTTTCTATCACGTAATAAAACAGAAATAGAGAAAGCTACAGGCACACTGGGTTCCCACTCGTTCTGTAAACATTTGATTAAGTCACTGTTATCATAGCGGGGACCCGACACACATCACTGAGAGCTGTTATCGGTTGTTTTTGGTTCACCTAGAACAGACGGAGGAGGTTGAGGGCCCTGGCGTTGTGGCAGGGGCCGAAGAGCTCTCGCAGGAGGAGGGGGAGGGCGAGCTGGGCCCACAGGCTTTGGTGGTTTCGGGGCTTGACGCTTTTTTGTTGATATCTGGGGGCTTGCAGCAAAAGAGTGGGAGAGTTTGGTTCCAGCATACACCAGTTCCTCCATTTTCTCTGAGAAGCACAGAAGAGGGGAAGCTGGAGAAAGGGATAACGTGTCCGGTGAAGAGGGGCTGTTGCTCTGGTGTTACCGGAGGCTGTAATATGTTGTCCTGGTTTCCCTGGCTGTTTTCCCGAAAGTCATCCTTGGGTGCTGAATCTTGGAGCAGTTCTAACACGTCACTGTCTCTCTGTGAGCTCTGTGGGCAGGGCTCAGTCAGGATTGTGTCCGTGAGCAGTGGTTGTTGTGGCTGCGTGGTGTTATCATTGACCTTGTGGGATGTGTCAGCCGCGTGTCCATTCAGGTGTTGAAATGAAGTCCTGTGGTCAGTTGTACTCTGTCCAGGTGTGTTTGTGCCATTCAGATTGGCACACACTGCTGAAGGATGATGGAAGAGAAGTAGATATTGTCCTTTAGCACTCTTGAGCCCAGTTTGTTTTGGTGCAGGCCATCATGAGTGAACAGTTGTCTCTGACTCCAGAACAGATTGAAGTTATCAATGAAATTCAGTCCTTTTAAGTTGCAGGGTTTTTTTTAAGTTGCAGGTTTAAGTTGCAGGTTTATTTGGCTTTACTCTGTTACATATAAATTAAAATATGTAATGTCATAATTATAATGTTTTGAGTGTTTACTTATAATTGTTGCATTAGGCTATTAATAAACATTTATTGATAAGAACTATTTCATGTCTTTTCATTTACAGTAGCATGAACCACGAGTAGTCGAGTAACTCGTGTATTGTTTTGATAAGAAATCGACAAGCAGAAATCAGTAGTCGTGCAACCCCTAATAGACATATATTTGAAAGTTGTGAAAGATGGTATCACTTGGCTGTCAAATTAGTTCCAACATACATGACATTAATATTTAATACTTCTGGAAAGCTTGCATGTTCACAGAGAACATGACATAACCTATCACTGTCACAACAAACTGTTCCTACATGATAAACACACAATATATGTCTTGTCAAATAACCTGTTTTTGCAGACTCTCCAAATGTGAACTCGATCACACCTGCTGTGAAACTGTGGCTTTGGCCTTGCAGATACCAAACTCACCCCTCATAGAGCTGGACATGAGTGACAATAACCTGCAGAAATCAGGAGTGCAGCTGCTCTCTGGTGGACTGATGAGCCCAAACTGTCAACTGAACAAACTGAGGTTTGAGATTCAGACGTTTTTTATATGTTGATTTGATGCACAAAGTATGATTACTCAAATCAAATAAATTATTGAATGTAATTATCTTATATATGAGTTATGAAATTAAAGACAATGACAAAATAATCAGATTGTCTAATCTGAGCAACATATTCTAATATTACTGCATTGATAATTCATTGCACCTCACATGACAAGACCAAAAACTAAATAGGAGTACACAGAAAACATTAATAACCTATTTAAATAAATAAAAGTCTGTCACATGGCTGGTGTTATGGGGTCTGGAGTATTATTTCTTCTTGTTTTCTGACTGGTGATAAACACAAATAAACATAATATAGATCCAGAAATTCAACCAAATTGTGGTAACATTTTTATTAGACTTTGAGTTCTGTCTTCAAATCCCAGCCTAACAAATTATTTATTTATAAACCAAGTAAAAACCAGAGCCTACGAGAAAATATTTGTCAGATATAACATGATAAATAAAACAGAACTAAAGATTATGATAAACACAAGAGATCCAATGCCAGATTTTCTTCTGTTATTGGTCATTAAAGTGTGAAATGTGACTGGTTAGTATGTAGTAAAATAAAAGAGAACCTGTAAGGTCTATCATGTTTTTGTTCTCAAATTTAGATTAAGCTTTGAAGTAATTTAAAATGGATGTGTAATTATTATCCTGTTTTTCTTTATGCTGTTCAGTTTGGCAAACTGTTATCTCACTGATCAGTGCAGTGAAACTGTGGCATCAGTTCTACAATCATCAAACTCCCGTCTGATAGAGTTGGACATGAGCGACAATGATCTGGAGGACTCAGGAGTGAAGCTGCTCTCTGAAGGACTGAAGAGCCCAAACTGTCACTTGAACAAACTGAGGTTTGAGATATTCATTCATTCATTCAATCATTCATTCAGAAGTCAAATTCCTCAAGTGTCTGCTTGTAGATCTAGTGGTGACATGTAAACTAAGGTTAATAGCTGGTTTCTATGATGCTGTGCAGTGATATACACAGTAGTGGCTGAACAGCTGTTTCACATTACAGCTGTAACTAGATCACCACTGGAACCAGAAGGCAGGACCAGAATTATGTTAAAGTTTATGTGTTGAAAAATATTTATTATAAAACATATTGTTCCGTTCCTTGATTATGACTGAATGAGTCACATTCAAAACCATTGTAAAATACTCTAAAAACAGTTGTTTTCAACTCCGGTTCTGGGGATCCACTGCTGTGCACATTTTGTGGGTCTCTCCTATCTGACACACTCAATTTAGTATATGGAGCTCTCTTCTAACAAGCTGAATATGAATCAGGTGTGTTAAATAAGACATACAAAATGTGCAGAGTGGACATACAAAATGGACCAGAGTTGTGAACCACTGCTCTAAAAATACAACTGTGACCTTGTTGCGTAAGTATTACTGTGCCAAGCATGTTTTCCACTGCATCTGTGTGTTGCTTGGCATCCATTCTTCTAAACATTGCTGAAGAACTACATTGCTTTGTGGAAGAATCATTATTTATCAATAAATTATAATTTTGTTTGTTACTGTGTTTTTTATGAAACCTTGGCAGGGAGTAACCATTTGAAACCATGATTAACAGTGATTTTACAACAGTTCACCTGTAAAGCGTGGCTTTTTGGGGCTTATTGATTTAGCATATTCTTTCAGATGTGTTGTATGATTTTCCATGATGTGTATATATCAAGAGTCATTCTCCCCTGGAAAACAAGAGCATGAAAATCAAAGAATGAGACTACAGTTGCATGTTTATACATTTATATTTAACTATGTTTCAACTGTTTTATGATATTGTTTTTGTGATGTTAACATTTATAATTTTTTATCATTCCTTCTTTATCTCATAAATGACTGTAAAGATAGCATTAACAATCAGAATTCACCTTTACTTTTAACATAATATTTATCTTTAAAAACAATACACAATATACTACCCCAAATAGTGCCTGAGACAGATCAGACACAATTATTTGTTAAATTTTACAAATAATCCACAATATCCTTCACCCAACAGGCAAAACAATAAGGTAGAGTTCTAAGGCACTAACCCTGAAGAGCAATTAACACCCCAAATGCAGAACCTTAGTAACAAAGATAAATCATCAAGATAAGACTGGTTTAAAACTCAAAGGAATGTACTCTAAATTCACTTTGAAACAGACAAATGTGCCCTTTTTCTATACAGTCCATCATAATCCTATACATGCTTGATATATATATACAATCATGTATCCAGATTTCCTATGTAATCATATGTCCTTTATAGTGTTTTGCTTATTTATTCTAAACCTTTTGAATTAATGTTTAGCCTTACTGTATTTGCATGTGTTTTAAGCTTTGCCTTTTTAAACATTCAAGCGCAAGAAGATACAAAAGATCTGTTACTCTCGCGCTGTGTGAAATGTGTGCCGGAAAGCCACGCCTCATACAGCACGTGAATACAGAATTAAGTTCTCTTTCACGTTGTCTTGCACTTGAATGGACAAATTCACACAAAATTGTCAAAATGCCTATCTTGGTGAGTATCCTAGTGTAAACATTTGGTTATGTCTTAGGTTTATGCAAACTGTTCAGGCATTAGGTCTTAAAGTAACAGAAGCATAATATACCTGCTGTTGTCTGGGTTTTTAATGTTAATCAAACAAAAAAAGTACAAAGAAATAAATCACTCACTGGTCTTGAGTGAATAAATTTTGTAACTTTAATAAGGATTAATCTATTTAATTCATACAGTAAAGAATAAGCAGTGGTTTTTTTTTACATTACTTTATTTAATTTAACTACTTAGACCTTGTTGAAAAACCTAAAAAGCACTGCTTATTTCATTTGTGTGTTTGTTCTATTGTTTTTATTTGTGCTATTGCTCATAATTTGATTATTTGTTTTTATTTTATTACTGACTGTTTACTTGTCTTTAATAACATTTGAAATTTATATTCGTTAGGCTAGTAGTTTTTGCTGTGCTTTTAACCCTTATATGGTCTTTGGGGTCTTTTTAGACCCCAAACAACGTTTGCTCAAATAAAAAATAAAAAAAGTTCTCTTTGTCCAAATGACATGAAACTTTGTACAGTTGTTAACTTTTTCTAGATCTACACAGAAAAAAAATTGGAGTGATATCTTGTTTTTATGTTAGTGTAAAAAAAAAAAAAAAAAAAAAAAAAAAAAAAGTCACACTCATGGTCTTTGTGGTCTCCACAGATGTAATTTTGTAACAAAATAATTGTTTTTTAAAAAACAAATGTAATTTTACTCTGTTTATTAATGTTTTTACTTCTTATTTGTGCAGTTTTTGGAGGATTTGTCATATCTTTTAAATTTATATAAATAATTTTTTTTTATACAAAAACAGCTTTTCATGTAAAATTCACTTTATAAAAGACCCATATTTCTAACTTTCATTCATGGGGATAACATGGATAATTCAACATCGTTTAGTGTAAGATTTTTGCCCATCTTTTGGAAAATGCAGTTTTAAAAGTAAAAAAATTATCACTTTTCACAAGTATTTTTCAGTTGAATTTATATCTAAATATTATGAAATCACAATTATGACAATAAAAATTACTTTTTGTCAAAGTTTAGCTTTTTTTGTACTGAAAAAAATAAGTTTAGTTGATCCTAGTTGATCTGTTGAATTTCAAACAATGTGATAACTTCATGCTTTCCTGTATTCTGCTTCAGCTCTCTTTCTATTGCTAAACTGTATACATGTGTGTGTTTAGAGCTAATAGAGCTGGACATGAGTCAAATAGACAAATCTATTTGCTTATGATTCTAAGTATCTGGTTGATGGCTGTACAGTCAACTTATCAGAACTTGCAGTTAATGAAATCTGAGAGATTCCACTTTTATCAATATATATTAAATGGATGTGTAATTATTCAGTTTTTTTTTATTATTCTGTCAGTTTGGCAGGCTGTAAACTCACTGGACAGTGCTGTAAAATTGTGGCATCAGTTCTACAATCATCAAACTCCCATCTAATAGAGCTGGACATGAGTCACAATAGCCTGCAGGATTCAGGAGTGGAACTGCTCTCTGATGGACTGAAGAATCCAAACTGTCAGCTGAAGATACTGAGGTTTGAGATTCATTTTTTCTTTATGCTGATGCATTAAATGCATTATATTATGACTATATATTTAATATTTAGTAGATTTTTTTCTCTTTGTTCTATTGGCATTTTTGCCTTTGAGATATGATAGATAATCAACAGGAATCAAAGTGGGAGAGAGAGGAGGAAGGGATCTAAAGGTACCCAAGCATGGACTCAAGCAAAGGTCACCCTAAGCGCATCCTGTCTGAGTTTTGCCATGTTTAGTATATTCTATGAATGTTCCAGTCAATTAGCCACAGATTGGTGTCAGCCGATAATCACATTCTATGACTGCATCAGGAGTCACTAAATTTGGCCCCTGAAATGCATGTAAACAGTATACAGATGAGGCACATTCTTTGTAACTTCGTGAAACATTAGTAAACCATAGTAAATCACACATCTTTATTAAGAACAGTTTGTCTGGATTCAAACGAGCAAACACACAACATAACATGATGCTTCAAGTTCTTGAGAAAATCCTCACAAATTGACATAACATGCCTGTTACGTGGCTGTGTAGTTCTTATTTTTAAAGACCCATAGGTGGCGATGAAGTATTGGATTGGTGGAAGCACGATGACGTCACTGAGTTTCCGGCATAAATAGCGTGGATGGCGACAATGGAGTCTCTCTCTTGCTGGGCTGGTTTCGCCGGTGTCTCTCTCTCTCTGTGATTTCCCTCGCTGCGGTCCCTTTTTGAACATCTATTGCCCGCTCCCATGGGGCATTTAAACTTTAATTTGTTATAGTTTAGTTTGCATTCTTGATCTTTCATTGTTTTGTTCGATATGTTTTCTTTATATGGTTAATGTTTAATTTTAACAGTAACGGGTAGTGGATTTGCTTAAACAGGTCACTGTTTATTAATGTAGTAAGTATAGTGTAGAAAGCAGAGGCCCGGAAGACTCACTCCTTTTGCTTTATCGGAAGCTAGGTAAGAACTATTGGTGAGAATAGCCAGGCAGGCGTTCTTTGTTTCTTTGGCTGTTTTTACCTACCTGTTTACTGTTAATTCTTTTGTTAATATTTTGTCTAATTTTGTTTGCAACATTATTTATGAATTGTTTATTCCTTTTTTCTATTATAATTAAACAAGGGCGATTTATTGTCCTGAAAATTAACAGCCGGTGTCTGTGGCTCTTGCATGTGTGCGGTTCATGTCCTAATTGGAGTTATTATTTTGAACGAGCTGTTAACTCCGACATGGGCCGTAACAATGCCACTTGGCTAAAGCTATAGGACTTCCGAGATCTGATCGCGTCACAATCATGATGCAGTTTTTTCCGACTATTTCCTTCAGGATTATGATTCTCAGTATCTGGTAGATGGCTGTACAGTCAAATTATCAGAACTTGCAGTTTATGAAATCTGAGAGATTCCACTTTTATCAGTATATATTAAATGTATGTGTGATTATTCAGATTTTTTCTTATTCTGTTCAGTTTGGCAGGCTGTAAATTCACTGGTCAGTGCTGTGAAAGTGTGGCATCAGTTCTAGAATCATCAAACTCCCGTCTGATAGAGCTGGACATGAGTGACAATGACCTGCAGAAATCAGGAGTGAAGCTACTCTCTGATGGACTGAAGAGCCCAAACTGTCAGCTGAACAAACTGAGGTTTGAGATTCATTCATTCAATATATTGAAGCATTATAAATTGACTATATATTTAATTTTAGTAGGTTCTTAAATGCATGAGTTTTGTATATGTATATATAAGAGTCACTCTCTCAAAAAAGGAAAGAAGAACATGTCAAGTGTCAACAGCACAGTTTAAGGTGCTGCTGGTGCAGCATTTTATTTACTCAGAACCTAATAACCAAACTTACTCAAGCATGATTACTTCCATCAGGAGATTCAAATCTATTTGCTTATGATCCTCAGTATCTGGTAGATGGCTGTATAAATCAAATGGTGATCAGAACCATATTCTCCTTTAAGGGGAACTTGTAGTTTATGAAATTAAAGATATTACACTTTTATCAGTATATATATATATTTTTTAAATTCTCTTCAGATTGGCAGGCTGTAAACTCACTGGTCAGTGCTGTAAAATTGTGGCATCAGTTCTACAATCATCAAACTGCCATCTCATAGAGCTGGACATGAGTCTTAATGGCCTGCAGGATTCAGGAGTGGAGCTGCTCTCTGGTGGACTGAAGTGCCCAAACTGTCAGCTGAAGATACTGGGGTTTGAGATTCAAATGCATTTATGTTTGTTGATACAAATAAGATATGATTACACAAATCAACACATTATTGAATTTAACTATCTTAATAATGAGTTTGAAATTAAAGATAATGACTGAATCAGCCAGTCATTTTTAATATTTACTTTTACAATTGTGATAAACATCATATGGCAAGACCAAAAAATAAATAGTAACTGGAAAGCTAAATGTTTTATTAATAATTTATAACTTACATTGAATGCAGTTTAAAACTAGCAGCTAAACGTTTAATTACCTCATTCAGGTAAAAAAAAAATTAATATGCATTTATTGTAAGTTCTAATGTCAAAGACATCTTCATTGCTTCTGTGTGTTTTTGTAGATTATCTGGCTGTGAGGTGACAGATAAAGACTGTCATTTCCTGGCTTCGGCTCTGCGATCAAATCCCTCACACCTGAGAGAGCTGGATCTGAGCTACAATTACCTGGGAGAATCAGGAGTCAAGATGCTCACTGATCTACTGAATGATCCAAACTGCTCACTGAACAAAGTGGATTTCAGAAGTAAGAATATTTTTGTACTGTTAATTTCTGTATATTTATTTTAATCTTACCATCTACAAATGTACAGTGAAATGTCACTCAAAAGGGGCTGTAGAGCTGCAGGATATGGAGGGAAAGATTGTATATTTATTTAGCTGTTTATCATTCTAAATTAATAGGCATTTTAAAGGGATAGTTCTGCCAAAATGAAAATTCTGTCATCATTTACTCACCTTCAAGTCATTCCAAGCCTGTATGACTTTCTTTCTTCTGTGAAATATAAAATATATTTTCTTCTCAGTGAAACATTCTTCAAAATATCTTTCATGTTTAGCAGAAGAATGTCCTGCAGACTTTCGGTGAGGAATGATGATTTAGGTGAATATTTTAACATTTGGCTGAACTATCTACTAATTTAACAAAGGGATTAGAAAGGTTTTAGTTGGCCGAAAATCGATGGATTGTTTCTTTGGTGCTGGTTTGGTAAGAAGTTATAACCAGATATAACCATGCTGTCTGTGATTGAACTGATAGTTTGTAATATTTGCTCCTTTGGTAGCAAGGCGTAATCCAATGTACAGGTTTTACATGGCACTTTTGAGTTTTTTCATAGTGTTTAAATACAAAATACACCCATACATCTGAGGTGCTTCCATGTTTTGATCCTTTTCTGCAGCTTCATTGTCAAGTGATCATTTTGACAAGCTAACACAATTTTGGGGTCTCACACAAGGTTTTATTTTCATCCGTCTGCACTATTTCTTACAAACAAGCATTAGACAGACGTGTCTGACCATTGTGATACCTCTTGTTATTTTTCTCACTCTTGCTCATGTAATTGTCAGCGTTGTTTGCAGGCAAGGATAATAGAAGTCAGGATGTAAGTGCAGCAATACTTTCAATAAAACAAAATGGCAATATACTCATGAAACTGGAACAAGCAACATTTTAACAGAACAACACAACAATATCTAACAAAGACAGACAAAGAACTGAGAAATTTTATTATGCTGCCGACGCCGCTTTTTCCGGTCACTCGTATGAGGTAACACAGTGCTGTTTTATCATATTAGATACACTTGAATGAGTTGCTGCTGAGCGAATGCTGTGAGACACTTGTTGCACACTGCAGTAAGCTAGATTGATTTTAGAATATCATATTAATAAATGATGGATGGCTTGTGCTGATAAATGGCATGCGATTGAATACAAACATATTGTATGATGGAGGAAATGCTGTATTATACTGTTTCTAAAAATAAAACTGAATCTAATTGTGCTTTGTAACCTACTTCTCTGAGGCATGGTAAAAGCATGGTACATGTGGAAAATCAAGAAAACTAGATTTAAAAAATCTAGATGTGTTGAGCTATTATAACAATAATTTGTTTTCTGTCAATAAATTTAACCTAACAGTTGTTCCTTTGTCTAATAAAACATCATATATTAAAGCATCTTTCGAGTTTCCATGATTTCAACAAAATAAAATTGGAAATTGAGGGTAACGCGGGCATGACGCCACTGATAGGTAATGCACGGACAGTTGGACAGTCAGACATGTCCATGTCCTGTTTAAAAATGGTTTATTTCTCTGGATTTAAACATTTGTGGAAACATTTGGGATAATGTACGTACACAAGTCAACAAAATATATAACACTGTTCTAGTGGTTTTTGGATATTTTAATCCAAAAATCATACATATTGTGCCTTTAATTAGCTTTATCTATGAACTATAGACATCTATGTTTTGTCATGTTATTTAGTCAGATAGGTAAACTTGTGGTTATGTGAATCAAAGATTAGTAAAATATAGGATGTTTATGTTTGTGTGGGTGGGTTTACTTGTCTATATTGTATTTACAGATTTGTCCCCTAAAGTGAGTTTAATCTAAGAAAACCTCCTTTTGTGGACATCTTCATTTGAATTTATAAATTAAATTTATTCAATTAAAAAAAAAAATCTAAAATTCAACAAGTTTTCATTTATGGGTACAGGGTTGGTTTTTGGGTAACAATTATGGGTAATTATGGGCTTTTTATTCAATTATGGGCTTTTTATAAAAACAATAAAATTATATAATATGTCCTCATTAATATAAGCATTTGTTTTTGTAGTGGGAATCATCAGAAAGAGTTCAAGATTACCATATGACTATGACACTGTAGATCTGTTGTTTTGTAATGTTATATGTTCTCTATTCTTAGGTTAACATCTCTGTGACCTCACACTGGATCCAAACACAGCAAACACTCTTCTCATTCTATCTGAGTATAGGTCACATATGTGAAAGAGGATTAGTTCTATCATCATCATCATCATCCAGAGAGATTTGATGAGGATCATTACATTCTGTGTAGGCCGAATGGAGTCACAAGTTGGCTGAAATATTACTCACATATAAAACAATCAGCAGGAAGAAAACAAATAGAAACTGAATTTGGATTTAACAAAACTTCCTGAAATGTGAACCACCTCAAACAGAGTATGAGTGTTTGTGGACTGGCTGGCCAGTACGTTTTGAGAAAAAAACACATTTATGTATGTTCACTGAACCTGAATATGCTGAGTTTGGGGTTTCTCCTCTTTCTTCACTGTCTCTGTGTCAGATTAAACCTTGTGTGAGAAACAACAGAAACACAGATGAAACAGCTAATTTTTTCATAGTGAATAAACTAGAGAGGGAGTGTTGTGTACGGCATCACTTAGAGCTCATGACTAGAGATATGAAGATCCATACAAAGATACGGATGTGATGCAGCAGGTGTATTTGTCATCACTGAATAGTTTGAGTCTGTATGTTCACTTCTGAACGATCAGGAAAGAAAGCTGACCTGTTTTCATCACTGGTTGTCATACAGTCAAGGTTATTTTCCATTTTAAACTGTTTTTAAATGTCTCTGAGGAACAGGAAGAAGTGATATGCAGAAATATTTCTTCTATCTTTTTGTTTTCTCTGCTGCTTCACAAATTGGATCATTTCTGAGGTTAGTTATATGAAAGCACTTTACAGGGACCTGAGAAGAGCTTGTGCTATGACAACCATTAAATCATCTGTTAGCCAGATATAGAGAATATCGTGTGTGTTTGTGTGTTTAATCAGAATGTCTAAAGCATATTATTTTAAGCACTATAATGCTAATTTATGTACGTATCTGGGAAAACAATTAAGGTTTTTTTTTTCAGTAGTTATTCATAGATTTTGAGATAATAATTTGATTCAGGTAAACACATTTGATTCAGGTCTGTAAGATTTTGAAATGATGACAAATGAAAGTGATTGGAAAATATGTAAATCAGCTGAAAAAAAATGTGTCATTTGTCATCTAAAAATTCTCTTAATAGAAGTCTAATAATTCAGCCTTGAAAATAACTGTAAGTATGACCTATTCTGTAGCATTAATATTAGTGGGTAATGCTCTCCTATTTCCAGTGGAATAGGAGAATAAGTGGAATAGCGAATAAATAAAGTATCTGAACTGGATCAACTCTGCAACTGGGCTGAACAGCTTTATAAATGCATTTAGTTTCAATGTAATGCTTGATAATCTTAGACTCTCTGTTAATATTTAGTTGTTCTGCTTCATATTTTTGTGGAAACAGATACATTATTTCAGGATTCTTTGATGAATAGAAAGTTTGAAAGAAAAGCATTTATTTGAAATAGGAATCTTTTGTAACATTATAAATGTGGTCAATGTCACTTTTTATCAGTTTTATGTGTCCTTGCTGAATAAAAGTATTCTTGTTTTTAAACAAACTTTTGAATGATAGTGTATTTTTTTCAATGTAATTCATCAGTCTTTAAGTATAGTGTTGTTACAGTTCCCTCGTCTCCAAGACTCCATTTCCCATGATCCTCCTGTTTCTACACCTGCACTCACTTCCCTCGTCAGCTCCTCATCATCACCCATCACCATCACCTGGACTTCCTCGTTTGCACTCCCTATATATATGGACTCACTCCCTTCACTCCTTGTCTGTTCTTTTATGTTATACCTTGGATTTAGATGTTGTGTCTCCACGTTGTGTCAATAAAATACCCATTTGCTGTGGACGTCCGTGAATGCCTCTTCTTGCAACATCTAACCGTAACAGAAGAACAGACCTAACCGTTGGACCTCCACATCATAAGATGGGTATCTACCTGGTCCCGGTTTCCACTACTGCTCATCATATCGAGGCTCCCACTCCTTCACCACCTCTCTCTGCGGCGGAACGGCTCGTAGGACTCTTCCAGGTTGGCTGTTCGCTGGAGAGGTATGTGGAGGAGTTTGTAGAGCTGGCTTTCCTGACTAACTGGTCAGATGCACTTTTGAACGCCCTGTTTCTGGATGGACTGGACGATGAAACTATCCGTTTTGATGAACCTGAAAATTCTTTTTACTTGAGCGAAACCATTAATCTAATTTTGTATTTAAACGGATCTAATTTCTTTGTTGATGAGGTTCAGGATAAGTGTCAAGTCCGTCCAGTCCCTCCAGAAACAGAGGTGGCCAGGCCAGTTGGTCAGACTCCTTCTTCCTCCACATATCCCTCCAGCGAACGTACTCCCTGTGTTACACTGGACCCTCACTCCTCCGCTGGGTCCAGAAAGCGGAGGAGGAGGAAGAAAGCTGCTCCAGCTCTATCTAAGCCCTCAGCTCCAGCCGCCGCCGCCGAGCCCTCAGCTCCAGCCGCCGCCGCCGAGCCCTCAGCTCCAGCCGCCGCCGCCGAGCCCTCAGCTCCAGCCGCCGAGCAAACTTCTCCAGTCTCCACAGTGCCAGCCCCAGTGCCTGTGGGGATTCTGATCGAATTTGAGGGGATGGACTGGACCCCTTTTCCAGCCCTCTTCGAGCCAGCCGCTCCAGTCTCAGCCGCCGAGCCAGCCGCTCCAGTCTCAGCCGCCGAGCCAGCCGCTTCAGTCTCAGCCGCCGAGCCAGCCGCTTCAGTCTCAGCCGCCGAGCCAGCCGCTCCAGTCTCCGCCGCCGAGCCTGCATCTCCAGTCTCCGCCGCCGAGCCTGCATCTCCAGTCTCCGCCGCCGAGCCTGCATCTCCAGTCTCCGCCGCCGAGCCTGCATCTCCAGTCTCCGCCGCCGAGCCTGCATCTCCAGTCTCCGCCGCCGAGCCTGCATCTCCAGTCTCCGCCGCCGAGCCTGCATCTCCAGTCTCCGCCGCCGAGCCTGCATCTCCAGTCTCCGCCGCCGAGCCTGCATCTCCAGTCTCTGCCTCCCAGAAGCCCACTCCTGCCCACAAAAACACTCCCTTCCTGAAACTTCTAAAAACTCTCCTCAGCCTCCCCAAGTATTTTTTGGGGGGGGGGCCTAGTACCGGTTCCAGTGCCTGTGGGGGGGGAACTCCTGGGCGGGGTTTCGGGAGCACCAGAGCCCATGGCTCCAGACCCGCCATGGCAGCCCGCTGCACCTGACCCTCCGTGGCAGCCCGCTGCACCTGACTCTCCGTGGCAGCCCGCTGCACCTGACCCGCCGTGGCAGCCCGCTGCACCTGACCCGCCGTGGCAGCCCGCTGCACCTGACCCGCCGTGGCTGCCCGCTGCACCTGACCCGCCGTGGCTGCCCGCTGCACCTGACCCGCCGTGGCTGCCCGCTGCACCTGACCCGCCGTGGCTGCCCGCTGCACCTGACCCGCCGTGGCTGCCCGCTGCACCTGACCCGCCGTGGCTGCCCGCTGCACCTGACCCGCCATGGCTCATGGACCCGCCCTGGAGACCTCCACTCCTACCCATGCCTCTCCCTGCACCGGCATGAGGTCTCCAGGGCGCCCACCCCCCCCTCCCCGGTGTTACATCTACGGCGCGAGGTCGCGCCTACCGGGAGGGGGAGGTACTGTTACAGTTCCCTCGTCTCCAAGACTCCATTTCCCATGATCCTCCTGTTTCTACACCTGCACTCACTTCCCTCGTCAGCTCCTCATCATCACCCATCACCATCACCTGGACTTCCTCGTTTGCACTCCCTATATATATGGACTCACTCCCTTCACTCCTTGTCTGTTCTTTTATGTTATACCTTGGATTTAGATGTTGTGTCTCCACGTTGTGTCAATAAAATACCCATTTGCTGTGGACGTCCGTGAATGCCTCTTCTTGCAACATCTAACCGTAACAAGTGTCTTGTATGATGAAATTAATTCAGCATGGAGTGGCTATGAAACAGTAATTAATGTGTCTCAAATTAAGAACTCTGTATAAATAGATTTATGAGGTACTGTATGTACATCATCCAATATAATTCATGAGTTCGCCTGCCCATTCAGTCTTAATGGGTAGGTGAAAAAATACTGTAGTAATTTATAGTAAATACTATAGTGATTTTGAACCATACTATAGTAAATTGTAGTATACTGTATATATTATAGTATTTACAACACTCTGTTAATGAATGCTACAACATACTGTAGTATTAACTATAGTGAACTGATAAACTGTAATAAATACTGTAGTATACTTTAGTTTTTACTACAGTAAACTGTAGTATATATTGTAGTATAAAATACCTGTCACACAACAGAAGAGGGCAGACAGGTAGGTCAAATAGAAACAGAGTTTATTGAACACAGATCACTGAGAAAACGAGGTTGCAGAAAAATGGTGAGGGCAGTGGTAGTACACACTGAAATTTCAGCAAAATGGACCAGCCTGCTGCATAATTTTTTCACTTTGATTCAGTCTTCTGTAGGTTGATAATTTTCATTTCCATCAAATGATGTGGCATCTTTTCATTCCTAACACATTACCCAGTCCATACCCAGCATGATATTTTCCCCCATTGAGATCTGATGTGTTTTCAAAGTGTTCCTTTAATTTTTTTGAGCAGTGTACATATACTACAATCTAAAAAATGCTGGGTTAAAAACAACCCAAGTTGGGTTGAAAATGGACAAACCCAGCTGTTGGGTCATATTTTGGGTTTATTTTAAACAATATACACTCTAAAAAATACTGGGTTAAAAACAACCCAAGTTGGGTTGAAAATGGACAAACCCAGCTGTTGGGTCATATTTTGGGTTTATTTTAAACAATATACACTCTAAAAAATACTGGGTTAAAAAACAACCCAAGTTGGGTTGAAAATGGACAAACCCAGCTGTTGGGTCATATTTTGGGTTTATTTTAAACAATATACACTCTAAAAAATACTGGGTTAAAAACAACCCAAGTTGGGTTGAAAATGGACAAACCCAGCTGTTGGGTCATATTTTGGGTTTATTTTAAACAATACAGTAAATTTTAATCAATAGTTGAGTTAAATAAAACTACCCAGCAGGTTGGGCAAACATTTAACCCAGTCGCTGGGTTTGTCCATTTTCATGTCATTTCATGATTTCATTTTCCATGTCAATGCATGAAAATAATGTTCATTTACAAAATGTCTTAACTACAAAAGTTACAAGCACATTTTATTACACTACATCAGAATGCCCAGTAGAGGGCAGTGGAGAAATTCCAGATAAAAGAGCCCAGACAAAATGTTCCAAGAATAACGAGGCAAGGACTAATATGTAGATACAATTGTGCACAAAATAAACATAAACAAATAACTTTGATTTTTATTTATTAGCAATGAATATTCATTGCTGTGAATTCATAAACGTATAGCTAAAAAACTGCATGCACACATGCAAATACATTCAAGTAGTAAAAAAAAGCCAGTATTATCTACAGTAATCTACCTCATGACAAGAGTGAATCTACATGAAAAGTTTTTGATAGTTTTAAAAGACTTGAAGTTTGAAGGTTTTCAGTTTGAAATAGTTTTAGTTTAGTAGTTTTTGGATGGATGGATGGATGGATGGATGGATGGATGGATGGATGGATGGATGGACGTCTGGGCATGCCGAGAGAATGCTGGATGGCCATCTCCTGCCTGCGAAGCTGCATGGAGTCGACCAGCTCGTAAATGATTGACATGGACCACATAGGGGAGGGGTACCAGGATTTCACATTGCCGTCTTTCCCAACGAGCAGCATGGAGAAATACTCTTGGCTGATCTGGAAGTAGTTTCTGACGTCCTGCACCAGAGGGGCAGAGAGGTCCTCACGGTCCACTGAGGAACTTCCTGCAACAAAAACCACAGTTTCCTCAGGGTTCTGAAGAATAAAACAGCATTAAAATCATTCTAAATATAGAAGAATAGTTCTGTACACACCACAGCTATAACAATAACAGTATAGAGAAACGGTATCATTGGGATCACTTTCAGAACGATTTTTTTTTTTGCAGCTGTTGAATGATTAAACACTGACAGCCAATCAGAATCCATTCTAATTTAAGCGCTCACACATTTAAAATGGCAGATGACATTGAAGTAAATCGTCGAAGTCCCCCACTGTTTGACAAGTCAAACACCCTTTTCAAGGATAATTTAAGATAATGGATATATGGAAAACAATCGGTCATACCCTCGGAATAAATGGTGAGAAGTATTAACGATCATTATGCCAGGCTAGTAAATGGAAGCACAGATATCCAGCGTTAGTTTCGACAACACTGCTTCCTTTAAAGTTGCAGTGAAAAAGACTAAGCATATGTTTTTATTAGATTGATTACACTAGCTATTCTCTCGAAACATAGCATGCTGAGGACATCTGCTGGTTAAAGCCGTGTAAATGCAACAAGAACAGCACAAACATGTTGAACACACTTTGAAGACGCAGTGTGTGAGCTTAGAATAAACAGACCTAACACCTGTAGGCTAAAGTTGACTCCTTTTTTAGCTGCCACAACATTTTGAAAAGCATGTGTGTACCTGAGTTATCTGGTGACATCATAAAGAGTTAAAGTGAAACTATTTTATATACGGAAGAGAAGAAAAAACAACGAGCACTGCAAGGTAATTTGAGAGCTCATGATAAATTAAGCCTTATTTTGATATATTTCTGATTTCATGTTTCCTTTGATTGCTTTTACAAATTGAAAATAAAGCTTTTAATTGTCTCCTGCTGTTGCATTCAGCGTTTATTCAGCAGAGGTTCACTTGAACCTGAAACGGGAGAATGATGATGCAATACTTTCAAATGGATGTTTTTCTGTCTTTTTCTTTTATTGGAAATTCTTTCAATATATTTTTGAAAAATATTTTTCAAAAATAAAAGAAATAAAAGAAATAAAAGAAAACTTTGGAAATATACTTCATGTGAGAGGGCTGAGATTAGCAACATAACAGAGCAATGCTAAGTGCTAAGACATTTATAAAATGTATTTTAGGTGAACCCAGTGCTAATAAACGATCAAAATATACCTTCACTACTGTGAGATTTAAGTCATTCTGATCAATGATGTTCACCTTCCCCACGCTTGGACATTTATGCCTGTGATCTGTCTTCTGTGATTATAGGCACTGTTCAATGAAGCAGCTGCATAGGCAAAATAATGAGTATTAAATGAAAATTCAGTAAAACCAATAAATAATTTTCACTGTAAATAATTATAATGTTGTTCAGATATGATATAAGAACATAATGAGTTTGTTTCTTTCTCTGTGGTCATTTTTTAGTTTCAATGAACTTGAAAATTTAAGGCTTACTTACTTTTATATTATTTTTTCATGTTATACCAACAATTACTTTTACAGTGCAGAAGAACGTGTAGTGAAAGCATCTTTGAGCAGCTAAACTGTGATCATGGCATCACTTCAGGGTGAGTGTTTTTCCAACAAAGAAATATTTTGATAAAATAGCATTATGGAGCAGTAATGCAACGTGTATGCTGTTTTCTGTGTTTCCTCTGTGTTTTGACCCAGTTTGTCTTTGATTAATCATTCTGTTCACCTGTTGTTTGTTAATTATCTCATTAGTTCCCTTTGTTTGTTCATGCGTATATGTCCTGTTTCCAGAGTATTGTTATTAAAGTTATTAAATCTCCTGGCATTATTCCTTATCTTTGTGTGCTTCAATAATACCATGTTCCATGACAAATAATTTGTCTTTTGATTTTGTTCCATAGGCTCCTCTGTACAGGTCAGATCTCAGAATTGTGATTCATAGGAAATGCTGGAGATGAAAAGAATAAAGTGGTAAAATCAGTGCTGAACTGTGAGAATCCGACAGGAGAGAAAGTTGGTCTCTGTACGTTACATCAGTGTGAACATGAAGGAAGGAGGATCAGTGTTGTTGAAGCACCAGGATGGGACAGAACCTCACAACAAACAGCAGAGAACATAAAAGAAGAAGTTCAGAGAAGCGTGTCACTTTGTCCTCCAGGACCTCACGCTCTTCTTCTGGTCATTCCTGTGAAAACTCTCTCTGAAGAACCTTCTCCCAGTGACATTACAGCAGCACAGATGCACATGGAGTTGCTGTCGGAGCGCGTCTGGAAACACACTATCCTGCTGTTTGCTTGTGATGAAGGTGTGAGAGATTTTAACATCCAAAGGTTATTTTCAGAAAGCAAAAAAAATCCTGGACAAGTGTGAAGGCAAAGCCTACATTCTTGATAGCCGCAGTAAGATCAGTGAGCTTTTTACAAAGATAGAAGACCTGGTGGAGGAGAACTGTGGTGATGTTTTCCTACCGCAAGTTTACTATGAACTGATTCAGCGGAAGACAGAAAGTCTCCAGTGCAGACGAGGAAGTTTACAGATGAATCCTCCGAGCAGTGAGTATCTTCTCTTAATGCCAAATATGTTCTCTCATGTCACGTGTGCACAAATCTAATGCTGTTTTTCTTTAACAGTGAACAGAAACACACTTTACTCTATGGCCCTTTTTTTCATAATCATCACGTGTGTGATGATGACGTCTACATTCAGAAAGTCTTTCAGTGCAGTTACAGGAATTAATCTTAATTTGTACGTGGATTTAACTGTAGTTGAGAAAGTTTGCGCTGCACTAATTTTAATCATTCTAGTAGTTTTCCTGTGTTTTTCTCTGCATTCAAAGTATTACAAAATTAAGAAAAATGACATGCAACTCAAAACCAAAAAGCATAACACTTCATAAACACTTCAGTTGAATTTCAGCAACGTAAACCTTTGAATTAAATATACTTCAGTGTTGTGATGTATTTCCAAGTGAAACGAAATATTGAACAGTTTTATTTTAGCGCACCTCCTCCTCATCCCTCGCTCATTGCAGTTCTATATTTAACGATGTTCGATTTGTGGTTACAGCCTGTATGGTCCAGGTCAAATTGACCATAATTCAATGCAATTCCCCAAAAATCACACTTTGAAAACAAACAAACAAACAAAAAGAAACAATCTGGTACAAATAATTCACTTCTAATATCAACACTTTTCACACATTATAAAGAATAAATACATTCTATTCTAGTCTAGTATATTCTAGTCCTGTGGGACACTTGCCATTATACATTTATAACAATAATATCTTAGTCTAAACCTAAAATAATCATGAGCTTTCAGACTCTAGTTTTCATATTTGGTGACTGACTTTCAAAAGAAATGACAGATCAGTCAAGAAATAGCGATTAGATTCTTCTTTTGTGATGTGGTGCCAAACTATAACACACGATTCTTTCCGTGTGTGTGTTTTTTTATATATATATATATATATATATATATATATATATATATATATATATATATAATGTATATTATATATAATATACGTTTTAGAGATTGAATTCAAAACAAATATTAACATTACTGAACAAACTTCTGCTGAATAGGAGGTATAAATATTTTGAAATGTGTGGAAATATATGGTTCAGATCACTCAAACCATATATGGAAATCGAAGAGTCCTTATATAGTCATCGGTGGAGTCTGGATGTCATCTAGTGGAAAAGTTTGGTACTGCGCACAGAAAATCTTCTTTTTTTGAATTATCAACCTAAAATTTGGCGCAGAACTTGTTCAGATATTCAGCTTTGATTTTCTTGAGATTTTATAGTTAAAACATGTTTTGTAAAAAAAAAAACAAAAAAAAAAAAAAAAAAAAAAAAAAAAAAAAAAAAAATATATATATATATATATATATATATATATATATATATTAAATTTTCATAAACTTTTATAACTTTTTTTAAACTTTACTTTTATAACTTTTTTTTTACTTCTGCAATAACCTGTTAAGTGTTGCCTTTAAAAAGATACCAAACATAAGTCTGTGAAGTATTCAAGATTTTTATCAACACAGAAGTGTATTTTGTATTTTGGGTCTGTAGTTGCTTTTGAACAGAGCTCTATATGGGTCAAATTAAGATTGTATAAAATTTCTGCATGCACATTTCACAACACATCAGCATGTTGAAACTTTTTGCATGCACGTTCATGACCCTAAATGAGAAAAAGTCACAAAATTTCAAGAAAAACAACAAAGGTCTTTGTATTTCAGATAGATTGAAAAAATAATTGATAGCTAATTTTTATCATCTGGGGAAAAGCTTATTTTTTTAGCTTAATAATCTAAACTAAAATAAAATATATCCAAGGAATGTGATTATTCTGGGTCTGTACAGTTGCCTTAGAACATAAAAATTATGCAGGTCAAATTGACCCACGAACATCATAAACGTAATAGTGATTTTGTGTGTTGTTTAAAATAGAGTACTCAAATTTAATCAAGGAATCGTGACAGCTCTAAACAGTGTGTGCTGTTGAGCTGTTTAAGGCCATACAGTATGTCTGTGTAGGGCAACTACAGTAGACTGAACATATGTGTCTAATTTCTGATGAGATGTTTACTTACAGACAATATGAAGTTTTGTGGTTTACTATTTAAACGAGACATTCCTGTATCAGTACAGCATGACGTTAGCAATGCCAATGTGATTGAAAATGTATGAACTGAATGAATGTAGCAAGTCACTTTGAAGTGTCATGATACCAAATGTATAAATGTAAAATAAAGTTACAGCTGTAGTTGATGCATATTGTATATGGGGAAAATGTACATTTTAAGTGTTGTAATCATTTCTTTTCATATTTTTTCCCAACAATTTCAATCTCCTCCTTGCCTTTTTAAAAAGTGCCATGCTATATGATCCTTAAAGTGTTAGTTCACCCTAAAATGAAAATTCTGTCATTAATTACTCACCCTCACGTCATTCCACACCCGTAAGACCTTCGTTCATATTCAGAACACAAATTAAGATATTTTTTTGATGAAATACAATGGCTCAGTGTGGCCTCCATTTACAGCAAGATAATTAACACTGTCAAATGCCCAGAAAGCTACTAAAGACATATTTAAAACAGTTCATGTGGTTCAACCTTAATGTTATGAAGCGACGAGAATACGTTTTGTGCACTGAAAATAACAAAATAATGACTTTATTCAACAATATCTAGTGATGGGCGATTTCAAAACACTTCAAAACTTTACGAATCTTTTGTTTCAAGTCAATGGTTCGGAGCATGTATCAAACTGCCAAAGTCACGCCCCCCCAGTGGTGAACCATTGAAAAATCGAAAACACTTATGATGTAATGAAGCCTCGTTTACTGAAATCACGTGACTTTGGCAGTTTGATACACACTCCGAACCACTGATTCGAAACAAAAGATTCATGTGTGGAACGACATGAGGGTGAGTAATAAATGTAATAATTTTCATTTTTGGGTGAACTAACCCTTTAAATTAGGCTAATGGAGCTCATAAAAGCTCAAGCTGCATTATAATTAAAGCACAAAAAGCAAAATGCCATTTAAAATAGTTTGTACTGAGTATGATGTACTGTAGTATGTAGTATTTCATGTCAATAACCAGACAACAGAAATCCATAGTTTTGCAATCATTATGTATTAAAGGGTTTTTTTCAATCTGTTTGTGTTTGTGTATTTGGTATTTTCTCTACCTTTTGCATATAACTAACTACCAGTCAACAATTAATAACTTAAAGCATTTAAGTATACTATAACGCCAGTTAACCCCAGGTGGGAAAAAAAGTACATTTCTATAATGTACTTAAAGTGCTCTATTTTTGTGCACTAATTTTGTACTTAATGTACTAAAAATTCTTCTTTAGTACTTCTTAAGATCATCTTAAGAACATCTAAGTGTACTCAACTGTGCTATTTTGAGACAGCATGAAATATGAAAATGTATTTAGCTAACCACTTATAGTATATTTGAGCCCATAGTGTACTACAAGTGGTAGCTAAATACATTTTTTTAAATACAGAGATAGTATATTAAAAGCACATTTTAGTTCATATTTCATGCTGTCTCAAAATAGCACAGTTGAGTACACTCTTAGATGTTCTTAAGATGATCTTAAGTAGTACTAAAGAAGAATTTTTAGTACATTAAGTACAAAATTAGTGCACGAAAATAGAGCACTTTAAGTGCATTATAGAAATGTACTTTTTTTTCACCTGGGAACGCCCCTGACTGATCACACACCAGTGCGCTTGCGACATACAGAACCAACTATCATTAACTATTAATTCAACTGGGTGTTCAAAGTTCATAAACACCATAAATAAAAGTTTATACGGAAGTAAGGGGAACAGAAAACGGTCAACTAGCAATGAGGTAGGCTGATACAATATCAAATGTTTTCTGTGTTCTGTTTGTCATAATGATTATGTCAGAAGCAAAGTATATATTGTAAATATAAAGCCATGTGTGAAAAGATTCAGACTTTAAATTTTACATTTACATTTAATGACTGCAATTGAGTGAACACGGTGCTAATCTAATAAACATGTACCTTTTACTACTTTGCAATGGTAAATGTATCTGAGCAATTGTTATCACATTCACCTTCCCTACACATCTTTTCACTTAAAATCATTCCATAAATAGGTATAGTGCTACAAAATTAATGTTACATATTCTGTGATGATTAGGCATAACTTAATGTTTTAAAACAAGATCAAATGGGTGTTCAATGAACTGACTATTCGTTGTCATCAGTTTCCATGAACGGCAAAAACACCTGCTTATACTGTGATCATGGCTGCTAAACCTTCTCAGGGTAGGTGAATTTTTGTGTTTTCTAACAGTGAAATAATTTGATATGGAATAATATTCATCTCTCTATATTAATTTGATTCATGTTTGCTTTTTAAAGGAGGCTCCTCTGTACAGGCAGATCTCAGAATTGTGATCATAGGAAATGCTGGAGATGAAAAGAATAAAGTGGTAAAATCAGTGCTGAACTGTGAGAATCCTGACAGGAGTGAAAGTTGGGCTCTGTACGTTACATCAGTGTGAACATGAAGGAAGGAGGATCAGTGTTGTTGAAGCACCAGGATGGGATAAAATCTCCAAGCAAACAAAAAACAAAACAAAAAACAAAACAAAAAGCATCAAAAAAAGAGAAGTTGACAGAAGCGTTTCACTTTGTCCTCCAGGACCTCACGCTCTTCTTCTGGTCATTCCTGTGAAAACTCTCTCTGAAGAACCTTCTTTAAGTGACATTACAGCAGCTCAGATGCACATGGAGTTGCTGTCGGAGCGCGTCTGGAAACACACTATCCTGCTGTTTGATTGTGATGAAGGTGTGGAGGAACCACAAATCAAAGAGCACATTCGCAGCTCAGAGAAAATCCTGGAAAAGTGTGGAGGACGAGTCTATGTTCTTCAGAAGAGCACTTTGGAATCTCCCACTCAGATCCATGAACTTTTAAAGAAGATAGACGACCTGGTGAAGGAGAATCATGGTGATTTCTTCATACCACAAGCTGAACTGAGGTATGAAGTCATACCGCACAAGACAAAAGCGTCTTGTGAGAGAAAGATCAAACACAGACGTGGAAGTTTGGACAATCCTCCTTCCTGTGAGTATAATCTCACAAAAGCTCTCACACTTAATAAAGCACTGATTTATTAATGTTGTTTTCTTGCAGTGAATAAAGATAAAAGAGATTTTGGGGTGAAGAAAGAAACCATAGAGGCTGACAAACATACACCTTCAGTAGACACTCCAAAAATCAACATGGAATTCACACAGTTTGTAGTGATATTGATGGCTGTAGTTGGAGCTCTTATTGGTTCAGTCACTGGAGCTCAAAATGGAGTTTCAGGATCTTGCATGGGAATAATCTTTGGTGTTGTTGTAGGGATTTTACTTGCCAGTTTCTCCATGTACTTTTACACTCACATTTATTCACGCTCTTATCTAAAGAAACCTACACGGCGTACATCATAAACACTTGAATCACAAAGTTTGGAAGTTACAAGCTATAAAAGTGCAAACAGTCCAGCTTTATATGCTTTATATTAAAGATGTGCAGGTGTTTGCTGATTTTGTGTCCTGTTGTGTTCATGGATTTTCCTGAGCGATTGTGTGAAGAAGAGAATGTGGAGTCCAGAGCTAGAGTGAAAACAGCAATACTTTATAATGCTGATGTTTCTTTAATCATCTGTGAAGGATTTTTTTAAACACATCAGCATGTTTAATGATGTTTCTCGTGTGTCATCATGGGGTTTAAATGATTGTACAAGCACTGTGTAAATCACAATGTAAATCCATAAAATTTATCACTAAAATAATTTTTGTTTGTTTAGGATTTTATGTATAGGTTACACGTCTAAACTAAATCTATAGCCCAGTAAGCAGATATTTAGACGGCATTTCATTGCAGTTTATTGGTAAATCATAAACACACGTGTCATAATCAATGTCATGCCATTTTCTATTTCTGGAGTTTGCACCTACTGCAACAATTTACTGATAAAACGAGCTCCGGTTCTGGAAAAAGTGAGAGTATATCCATGGAAGTACAGAAAGATCAAATTCATTAGATTCACTGGCAATTGTTGATTCCTATTTGTTGGTGCATTCATCATTTATGCATTTATTAAATGCAAACTATTTATGATATAATGTACTATGAATAGGTTTAAAGTGCTTTCTAGTGAGGTTTAGTTTTGTGGACTGCACAGCGCCCTCTGCTGTCAGCGCCTCGTGTGGCCACCGGAAATACAACGTGCTGCGTCCCGGAAATATGCGCTCACGGGGCAGGTGGAAACTGCTAGTGGCGCGAAATCTCTGGCCATTCTTAGGTGATTAAACTGCATCTTAAAATGTTTTAAATGGTGTTTCTAAATCGTGTGTAAGACATACACAAGGATGAAATAACTTTTCAGTACAAAGACAATATGAAGTGCAACAAATAAATAAAAGGCAATAAAAATGTGTGCAAATATTTAAGCTGAATATTTCATAAACCTGTGAAATTTGCTAACTGAAAAAATAAATAATTTAGCATCTGAATTATGAACCAGATTTCTTACATCAAAAAAGACTTCCAATTATACATAAACCTAACAAACTACAAACAAAAAGTGCTGAAAATGTGTAATGTTTTGAAAGCAATGTTGTTTACAAATGTTTACATGGAGTATAACATTACACAGAAGAAAATGTATTTAATGGTAATTAACCAGACACACAGAAATCACAAATTTTGCAATCTTTATGTATTTGCAGCTTTATAGCTGAGATTTGAGAAAGTATCTGGATTTTTGAAACCAACTACCGGATCCTACGAGATCACACCACCAGAGCTCGCATGCGCCTTATGTCCAATTATTAAATATTAATTTACCCGGATAAAGTATTGTTCAAAGTTCATAAACAACACCATAAACTGCATAAATGAAAGTATAAGGGTACAGAAAAACAACCTGCTACCAAGGTGAGGTAGGCTGATACTATATCAAATTTTGCTTATTGTTTGATATATTTTCTGTGCTTGGAAAAACTTTTTTTTGTTATCAATTTCTATGAAGAGCAAAAACAGCTGCACGTACTGTGATCATGGGTAATACACCTCCGAAGAGTAGGTGTGATTTATTTTTTTTCAATAGAATAATTATGGAGTAATATTATTTGATGAGAATCATGGTGATTTCTTCATTCCTCAAGATATTGAGAACAGGGTAGAAATATATCGTGAACGTGAGCAAACACATGGAACTTTCCATATAAATGTTCTTAACGGTGAGTATTTTTCCACAAAACCCACAGCTGCTCTCACAATTACTAAAGCACTGATTTATAAGTGTTATTTGCTTTTACAGTGAAATATGAAATCAAAGAAGATCCACAAAAGACGACAAAGAAAGTAAACATGGACATCCACAAATTGACGGCTATAGTTGGAGCTCTTATTGGTTCAGTTGCTGGAGCTCAGTTTGGAGTTTCAGGGTCTTGCATGGGAATAATATATGGTGTTCTTGTAGGGATTGCACTTGGAAAATTGGTATGATCAATAAGTTATGGCAACATATGTTTTTACATATCACCAGCTGGAGTGCCCTTGATATCAACAATAGGGCACTTGCCATTCACACATGGACTACACTTCCCATAATCCATTGCCCGGACTCATCATGTGTGATTACATCCATCTGTGTCTCATTTACCTTGTTAACTCTGCCTAAATAAGCCTGGTTCATTCAGTCACTCATTGTGAAGTCTTGTATGTGTCAATCATTGCATTTCTGAGCGCTCTGTCTTTGGTTTCTCATGTTCATGGTTTTTGACTTCTTGCCCATTTCCTTTTGTCATTTCCTGCCTGTTTTTTGGATTACGTTTTTGGATTACCCTTTTAATAAACTACTGCATTTAGATCCTCTCGGAGCTCAACTTTTCTTACAGGTTTCTTAAGTTATATGAGATTCAATAAGCTATTTTATTGTCAGTTTAATATAATTTAACGTGAAATGACTTATACAGCCCAGCTGATTGTTCTTATAAATTCAGAACAGCAACTGAATTTAAATTTTTTTACAGCGTACATTTACATTCAAATTTATTCATGCATTTATCCAGAACAACTTCATAAGAAGCAGAATCATAAGGAAACGGATATAAGATAGTACAGATATAAAAGTGCAAACAGGCCAGAATATTATTTTGTTTTAATTTGCAACAAAATATCTTGAGTTTTTCTTTTTTTCTCTCTGTTTCCTTGGCTCAAGATGATTCGATTGCATGCTTGCTATGTTGTCATTTTCCATCATTAAATGTTTTCTGCCATTTTGAATTTTCTGAAAAACATACTTTTTCAAACTCCTCCTAGGCAGTTTTCACGAAATGCTGACAAAAAGTTTTTCAAGGAATTCAACTTGATTTTTTAAACCGTTTTCGAAAAACTCATGAACAAATTTTACATAGCATTTGTGAAAATACACAGCAATAAATATAGATGCAAGCAGCAATTACGAGGCCAAGCACAAAGAAGGCACAAGTCAGCCAACATGGCTGTGAGCATCAGACCAACTGCAACAGTGAGCAATTAAAGACCTATTGAAGATCATTTTAAGCAAAATAGTTGAAAAATCATAAATGCAGTCAATAATAGTTTTGTTTTGTGGAGCACACAGCGCCCTCTGCTGAGTAAACTGCATTTTAAACTGATATAAATGGTGTTTCTAAATCTTGTAAGACATGAACATCCATACACAAGCATACAGAAGGATGAAATAACTTTTCAGTACAAAGACAATATGAAGTGCAACAAATAAATATGAGTAAAGGCAATAAAAATGTGTTCAAAAGACAATCCAAGTTGAGCTGACTAATTTTATGAGCTTTTATTATGTAGAAGTTACATGGAATATTATTTAAAATAAAAACCACACTGTCAAAATTCAAGTCAGACTGTAGTACTATTTAAAATAAGGAAAGCATTTTAACAAAGCAAAAAAATAAATAAATGCTGACCAGTTACAGGACCTAAAATACCCTCATGTACATTAAAAAAGTCCATAGTTTGAGCAGTTTGTAACTTTTTTTATATAATGTTTGCTTTTCATTTTTCCAACATACTGTTTTGAGTAATAAATTGGTGTATTTGCATGTATTTATAATACACTGTTAATCAAACATGTCTTCACATTATTAATTGAGATGTTTAGGTGAAGATGAGCAAACGCAGATCAGCCGCTCTCACCGTAGTCCAGTGCATCTCTCTGATCTGTCCAATGGTTTTATATAGAGTTTTGTGATGATTCTGTCTCTACACATTTCTACAGTGTTTACTGGTGTGATCGTGTCTGCAGGCTCAGAAGCTTCTGCGTGAAGATGATGTAAATACATAGAATGAGTTGTTGTGAACATTGATTTTTCTTCCCTAAATATTCTGAATATATATAAATATATAACCAAAATACCACCCACAGTGATTAAAATGGCCATTTTCTTGTTTTACTGATATGAGTGTGTCGGGGGAAATGGGTTAATGATATTTTCCCACTAAATATTGTGAATATTCAGTTGCATTCTGTTAGTTTATTTTCATGAAAAGAGAATATTCTTATTAACTTTAATAAGTCTTAATTGTGTCCTGTGCTCAAATTTGTATATGCCTATATGAAATAAATATTCCATGAAGAATAACAGGTTGTGTTTTTGTGTTGTGAAATGGGATTAAAGTTGTAATGTATAATAATAAGAACATACATGCATACCAAAAGGGTGTCTAAAAAGGTTCAAAATGGAACCAATGCTGTTCATTAATGCACCTTTAAGTGAAAGTTCCAATTAGAACCTTTAAGGTTCCCAACAGTTACAATTTCCAGGAATCTCAAAAGATTTTTAAACCTTTTCTTAGAGTGCATCACTAGTACAGTTGGTTTTGTGTATGATGCATCCTGCTTGATAATTATAGAACAATGAGCAAAATGAGTTTAAAATAGTTTATAGACAAGAACATGTCTAAGTATAACCAGACACACAGAAATCCCAGATTTTGCAATCTTTATGTCTTATTATTATCTTTTTTGTTCAGTCTGTATGTATTTGCAACTATATAGAGATTTGAGAAAGTATCTATTTTTTCTAAAAAAAAATGGCCAACTACAAGATCCTACGAGATCACACCATACACCTTTATGGCCAACATTAAATATTAATTTTAGGTGCGATGCTCAAAGTTCAAAGACCATAAAAGCCACAACTGAAAGTACGGAAGTGAAGGTACAGAAAAACAAGCAATGCGAGGTAAGCTGATACAATATGATATTTTGATTATTGTTTTGTGTTTGTTTTAATATGTTTTCTGTGCTTGCATGTTTTTTAAGTGTATTCTTTAAGTGATTGCAAACATTTTAAGTGTATTCTGCTGCTTTTGTTCGGTTCACTTGAAGCTTAAACAGGACATACGACATCTTCAAAAGGTAGTCTGTTGATATACTAGACACTATTAGTTTTTCATAATGTAAGCAGTTATGAAAGGATTTAGACTCTAATTATGTCCTTAACAAACTTATAATGGTTGCAATGGTATTTTTTTATTTATTTTGAAAATGTACCTTTATAATTTGCAATCTGAGCAATTGTTATGTCCGGAGCCCCACACATGACATACAAGAAAAAAATAATAATTGTGCGCACGATTTACTAATTCGCATGATTTAGCCTACTATATTTTTCCTGCATGTCACGTCCAGGGCTCCGTAGTCACTTTTCTATGCATTTTTCACAAATTAGCATAAGTTCTTCAAAATGAGTGTTGCATCTTCTGTGATGAAGCAAAATAAATTAAAGCAAGATCAAATGCCTGCGTGTATTAAGTGAAACCTGTAGAACAGTAGAACTGACTCTGTGTTTTCTTGTCATCAGTTTCCATGAACGGCAAAAACACCTGCACATACTGTGATCATGGCTGCTAAACCTTCTCAGGGTAGGTGATTTTTTTGTGTTTTCTAACAGTGAAATAATTTGATTAAACGGCATTATGAAATAATATACTCTCTATATTAATTTGATTCATGTTTGCTTTTTAAAGGAGGCTCCTCTGTACAGTCAGATCTCAGAATTGTGATCATAGGAAATGCTGGAGATGAAAAGAATAAAGTGGTAAAATCAGTGCTGAACTGTGAAAATCCGACAGGAGAGAAAGTTGGGCTCTGTACGTTACATCAGTGTGAACATGAAGGAAGGAGGATCAGAGTTGTTGAAGCACCAGGATGGGACAGAACCTTACAACAAACAGCCGAGAACATAAAAGAAGAAGTTGAAAGAAGCGTGTCACTTTGTCCTCCAGGACCTCACGCACTTCTTCTGGTCATTCCTGTGAAATCTCTCTCTGAAGAACCTTCTTTAAGTGACATTACAGCAGCTCAGATGCACAAGGAGTTGCTGTCGGAGCGCGTCTGGAAACACACTATCCTGCTGTTTGCTTGTGATGAAGGTGCGGAGGAACCACAAATCAAAGAGTACATTCACAAATCAGAGAAAATCCTGGAAAAGTGTAGAAGACGATCCCACGTTCTTCAGAAGAGCGCTCAGATCCATGAACTTTTAAAGAAGATAGACAACCTGGTGGAGGAGAATCATGGTGATTTCTTCATTCCACAAGCTTACTATGAACTGATTCAACACAAGACACAAGAAGCGTCTGCTGAGAGTGAGATCAGACACAGACGTGAAAGTTTGGACAGTCCTCCTTCCTGTGAGTATAATCTCACAAAAGCCACAGCTGCTCTCACACTTAATAATACACTGATTTATTAATGTTGTTTTCTTTTACAGTGAAGAAAGATAAAGGAGATTCTGTGGAGAAGAAAGAAACCATAGAGGCTGACAAACATACACCTTTAGAAGACACTCCGAAAATCAACATGGACTTCAAACAGTTTGTAGTGATATTGATGGCTGTATTTGGAGCACTAATTGGTGCAGTTGCTGGAGCTGAGAATGGAGTTTCAGGATCTTGCAGTGGATTAGTCTTTGGTGTCATTGTAGGGATTTTACTTGCAAGTATCTCCATGTACATTTACACTCACATTTATTCACGCTCTTATCCAAAGAAACCTACACAGCGTACATCATAAGCACTTGAATCATAAGGAGCTGCATCTTTGATTGAACAGATATAAAACTGCAAACAGTCCAGAAAAGCATTTTCTTATGTAATTAAGTAAAAATATATTTGAGAATATGCAATGTGTATATATATTTGCTTGAAAACTGTAAGGGACAATTTGTATAAGGTTTACACTGGACATATTGTACTGTAGATTTAAACTGAAAAACGGGAAAAAAGTCACACCAGTTTAGAAGTGAGCGCCACTTGTTTTGTTTTTTGTTAGATAGAACAGGTAAGTTAGGTCGTAAAACACGCTGAAGACTTATTTTTCTTTTCATTAGTTAGGTTAGACGTTGAACTTGAGTTAGATTGGTTTTTGTTTTGTTCTTTTTTTTGGTGCCATTTGTGTTTTTGTTTTCTTCTATTGCTTGTGTAAATATTGTACATATTTTTCCTTTTGCTATTTTGATACCTTTTCATTATTTCTACTATTATTGTTATATCATGCCTTTTTCCTTAATTGTAAAATAAAATGTTTATTGGCAGTTTTGTGTAGTGTAGTGTAGTTTGTCTCTTGCTATCATCACCAGCACATATAATAATCCCAAACTCAATGTTGCCTCTTCTAACACTAGACTAAAATTAGGAAGTTGTAACATTTAATAGGGGCTCGTCCGGGATGTATCAATCCCGTATATCTTTATAATTGCAATCATTTGAGTGGGTGTGTGTACTGGTTGCAACTGTCGTTATTTTATTGTTCATATGCTTATTATGCATTATGGAAATGTTTAGTTTGCAGAATTTTGTCAGCTTTTATCAGTGTAATATCACATTTAACATTTGGCCTCTTTAAAAAATTATTCATTTTAAATGATCCATGTCATTATACAAGGTATCAAAATATTTTTCATTTACAAAATGTTTTATTAACTACAAAGTTACAAGCATATTTTATTACACTACCTCAGAATGTCCAGTAGAGGGCAGTGGAGAAATTCCAGATAAAAGAGCCACACAAAATGTTCCCAGAATACTGAGGACTAATCTACAAAATTGTGGCACAAAATACACATAAATAACATAGATTTTTCCTCATTAGCAATGAATATTTTTTTTATTTTCATAAATGTATAGCTAAAAAAAACTGCATGCACACATGCAAATACATTCAAGTAAAAGTCAGAATCAAAAACATTAACAGCACTTCATCTATCTACAATCATCTACCTAATGACAAGAGTGAATCTACATGAAAAGTTGAAAAAGTTTTTGTCGGTTGGAGTTTTAAAAGACTTGAAGTTTGAAGGTTTTCAATTTGAAATAGTTTAAGTTTTAGTTTAGTAGTTTTAAAAGATAGATAGATAGATAGATAGATAGATAGATAGATAGATAGATTTGAATTTTAAAAGTTTTGGCTCATTTGAACATTCCGTCAATGTAAGTCTATGGGAATTTTCTGAGTTTTGATCCGCTTTTTTTAGGAAACCGTAAGTATGAACGGTCTGAAAAGATACAGCACATGAAGTCAGTAGTAGATCAGTTTTTTTTTCAAGCCAACTTAAATATAAGTTTCCACAAAACAGCATATAAAATGAGGTGGTCATTGTACCATTTAGTAAGAAGTTTTCTGACATTTGAAACTATTCACACTTTTCCCTGTAGGAAGTGCACAGGCTCAAAGTCATTTCCCTCTGTTCTTAATAACCGTAACCTCGATGATAGCCCTCATGGTGACTGTAGTCATCGTCTGGGCACCGCATGCCGAGAGACTGCTGGATGGCCATCTCCTGCCTGCGAAGCTGCATGGAGTCCACCAGCTCGTAAATGATTGACATGGACCACATAGGGGAGGGGTACCAGGATTTCACATTGCCGTCTTTCCCAACGAGCAGCATGGAGAAATACTCTTGGCTGATCTGGAAGTAGTTTCTGATGTCCTGCACCAGCGGGGCCGAGAGGTCCTCACGGTCCACTGAGGAACTTCCTGTAACGCAAACCACAGTTTCCTCAGGGTTCTGAAGAATAAAACAGCATTACATCTGAGTTTCAGCAATAAAAATGAGTTCATGACAAAACAAGTCGCTAATCTCACCATTTATGGGATAGAGCTCCAGGACTCCACTCATATCATCCAGGGTTTTTCCAATAATTTTCAGTACAGATATATGACGCAGCCCTGTGAATTTATAAAATTTTTTTAGGTGTGGTTGATTATGATTTTTACTTTTTTAACTTTAGTTAGTGTGTAATGTTGCTGTTTGAGCATAAACAACATCTGCAAAGTTACGACGCTCAAAGTTCAATGCAAAGAGAGATATTTTCTTTTACAGAAATCACTGTTTAAGGACTACAACAAATGGCTGGTAGGGACTACAACGAGCCTCTTCCTGGGTTGGTGACATCACTAACCCTAAAATTGACATAAACCCCACCCCCCGAGAACACGCAACTAAGGGGGCGGGGCCATGTTGGGCTGCTTTAGAGAAGAGGAAGAGTTGTTGTAGTAGAGTGTTGTTTTCATGCCGACATTTTACGCTGGACTGCTTCATAAACGAGGGTCAATTCAACACTGGATTTGCACAAAAGATTAACATGACGGCACATGCTAGTGGATGAGTTGAATCAACTCCACAGCAACTATATAAATTTATCCACTAACCATTCAGAAACATCCAGTTTCATTCTAAAAGTTGTAACTTCTTCCTGAGGCTCTCCATCAGTGTCGACAGTGTTACTGACAATCCTCATTTTGGCTGCGTGAGATTCTCCAGCTTTGTTGTTGTTGAGCTGTTAAAGCTCCGCCCTCTTCTGGAAAGGGGGCGGGAGCAGCAGCTCATTTGCATTTAAAGGGACAGACACAAAAACGGTGTGTTTTTGCTCACGCCCAAATAGGGGCAAATTTGACAAGCTATAATAAATGATCTGTGGGGTATTTTGAGCTGAAACTTCACAGACACATTCTGGGGACACCAGAGACTTATATTACATCGTATAAAAGGGGCATTATAGGTCCCATTTAATTTAGAGCTGCTCAGAAAAACTAAATAACAAAAGCTGACTTATACTATACACCAGATTCAACAGAGAATTTTCACAGAGATGTTCTCTGAAACATGTATGCGATTTGCATTAAAGACGTCCGTTGTTGTTTTTCGTTCTAAAACGGGCCTTCATTTACGAGGGCATCAATCAAGCTGTCGTGCCCCAGAGAGGAAGTGGTCTCTGTTGGATCGCTACGCACGACTCAAACATCCACACATCCCCCTGGATTGTCAAGAATGCAGAGAAAGATTCTTAGCAATGTTCCTACCTCCAAAATAGCTAACAAAAGAGCTGTAAATGGACTGCGTCATCCTATTTTTATTAGTGCTGCCATTCCTCAGAGCCATTTGCAATTGAGGGTTCTTGTGCAGATAAGAGCTGGTTCCAATTAAAAGACCCAATGAACCAATACCATATGTGCATTTCTATAAGCTCTCTGGAGAATCCTCTGGCATCTGACTTGATCATTTCCTAGTGCAAATAGTTTTTTAGGTTAGGTGTCAGTTGTTAAATTGGAATTATGGGGTTGTTTGAAAGTCAGACATCCAGGTAGTGTACAATGCACTTGTGTCATGCACTTTTGATTGGAACGTCCAAACAAATTCCAGCTGCTGACGCTATCGCATAGGGTGTTGACCGGTCCGGACCCCGAATTTGTTTACAAATGCTTAACATGGAATTTTAGAAAACAAAAGTGTCTAGTTACATAAACAAGTAGAAGTGATGTTGATACAGCAACGCTCTTAGAGCTTTCTGCACACAGTTCACACAAAGGTACTCTGGTCCTCATAGGTCACAAATGACTGAAATTTTCTTTTTTTTTGCTTCATCGGACACTTGGTTGACTTTTGTCGAATTAGCTATGTGAACACACACACACACACACACACACACACACACAAAAAAAGTTTTTGTGTTACACAGATCCTGGGTCAGACATAACAACCCAGTGCCGTAATAACCCAGTATTTGGGTAGTTTTTTGTGTTACCCAGATCCTGGGTCAGACGTAACAACCCAGTGTTTGGGTAGTTTTTGTGTTACCCAGATCCTGGGTCAGACGTAACAACCCAGTGTTTGGGTAGTTTTTGTGTTACCCAGCTCCTGAGTCAGACGTAACAACCCAAGTGTTTGGGTAGTTTTTGTGTTACCCAGATCCTGGGTCGGATGTAACAACCCAGTGTTTGGGTAGTTTTTGTGTTACCCAGCTCCTGAGTCAGACGTAATAACCCAGTGTTTGGGTAGTTTTTGTGTTACCCAGATCCTCGGTCAGACATAACAACCCAGTGTTCAGGTAGTTTATGTGTTACCCAGATCCTGGGTCAGACGTAACAACCCAATGTTTGGGTAGTTTTTGTGTTACCCAAATTATGGGTCAGACGTAACAACCCAGTGTTTGGGTAGTTTTTGTGTTACCCAGATTATGGGTCAGACGTAACAACCCAGTGTTTGGGTAGGTTTTGTGTTACACAGATCCTGTGTCAGACGTAACAACCCAGAGTTTGGGTAGGTTTTGTGTTATAAAGATCCTGGGTCAAACGTAATAACCCAGTGTTTGGGTAGTTTTTGTGTTACCCAGATCCTGGGTCAGACGTAACAACCCAGTGTTTGGGTAGGTTTTGTGTTACACAGATCCTGGGTCAAACGTAATAACCCAGTGTTTGGGTAGTTTTTGTGTTACCCAGATCCTGGGTCAGACGTAACAACCCAGTGTTTGGGTAGTTTTTGTGTTACCCAGATCCTGGGTCAGATGTAGTAACCCAGTGTTTGGTTAGTTTTTGTGTTACCCAGATTATGGGTCAGATGTAACAACCTAGTGTTTGGGTAGTTTTTGTGTTACCCAGATTATGGGTCAGACGTAACAGCCCAGTGTTTGGGTAGGTTTTGTGTTACACAGATCCTGGGTCAAACGTAATAACCCAGTGTTTGGGTAGTTTTTGTGTTACCCAGATCCTGGGTCAGACGTAACAACCCAGTGTTTGGGTAGTTTTTGTGTTACCCAGATCCTGGGTCAGATGTAATAACCCAGTGTTTGGGTAGTTTTTGTGTTACCCAGATTATGGGTCAGACGTAACATCCCAGTGTTTGGGTAGTTTTTATGTTACCCAGATCCTGGGTCAGACGTAACAACCCAGTGTTTGGGTAGGTTTTGTGTTACACAGATCCTCTGTCAGACGTAACAACCCAGTGTTTGGGTAGTTTTTGTGTTACACAGATCCTCGGTCAGACGTAACAACCCAGTGTTTGGGTAGTATTTGTGTTACCCAGATCCTGGGTCAGATGTAGTAACCCAGTGTTTGGTTAGTTTTTGTGTTACCCAGATTATGGGTCAGACGTAACAACCTAGTGTTTGGGTAGTTTTTGTGTTACCCAGATTATGGGTCAGACGTAACAACCCAGTGTTTGGGTAGGTTTTGTGTTACACAGATCCTGGGTCAAACGTAATAACCCAGTGTTTGGGTAGTTTTTGTGTTACCCAGATCCTGGGTCAGATGTAATAACCCAGTGTTTGGGTCGTTTTTGTGTTACCCAGATCCTGGGTCAGACGTAACATCCCAGTGTTTGGGTAGTTTTTGTGTTACCCAGATCCTGGGTCAGACGTAACAACCCAGTGTTTGGGTAGGTTTTGTGTTACACAGATCCTCTGTCAGACGTAACAACCCAGTGTTTGGGTAGTTTTTGTGTTACACAGATCCTCGGTCAGACGTAACAACCCAGTGTTTGGGTAGTTTTTGTGTTACCCAGATCCTGGGTCAGATGTAGTAACCCAGTGTTTGGTTAGTTTTTGTGTTACCCAGATTATGGGTCAGACGTAACAACCTAGTGTTTGGGTAGTTTTTGTGTTACCCAGATTATGGGTCAGACGTAACAACCCAGTATTTGGGTAGGTTTTGTGTTACACAGATCCTGGGTCAAACGTAATAACCCAGTGTTTGGGTAGTTTTTGTGTTACCCAGATCCTGGGTCAGATGTAATAACCCAGTGTTTGGGTAGTTTTTGTGTTACCCAGATTATGGGTCAGACGTAACATCCCAGTGTTTGGGTAGTTTTTATGTTACCCAGATTATGGGTCAGACGTAACATCCCAGTGTTTGGGTAGTTTTTATGTTACCCAGATCCTGGGTCAGACGTAATAACCCAGTGTTTGGGTAGGTTTTGTGTTACACAGATCCTCTGTCAGACGTAACAACCCAGTGTTTGGGTAGTTTTTGTGTTACACAGATCCTCGGTCAGACGTAACAACCCAGTGTTTGGGTAGTTTTTGTGTTACCCAGCTCCTGAGTCAGACGTAATAACCCAGTGTTTGGGTAGTTTTTGTGTTACCCAGATCCTGGGTCAGACGTAACAGCCCAGTGTTTGGGTAGTTTTTGTGTTACACAGATCCTCGGTCAGACGTAACAACCCAGTGTTTGGGTAGTTTTTGTGTTACCCAGATCCTGGGTCAGACGTAACAACCCAGTGTTCAGGTAGTTTTGTGTTACCAGATCCTGGGTCAGACGTAACAACCCAGTGTTCGGGTAGTTTTGTGCTACCCAGATCCTGGGTCAGACGTAACAACCCAGTGTTCAGGTAGTTTTTGTGTTACCCAGATCCTGGGTCAGACGTAATAACCCAGTGTTTGGGTAGTTTTTGTGTTACCCAGATCCTGGGTCAGACGTAATAACCCAGTGTTTGGGTAGTTTTTGTGTTACCCAGATTATGGGTCAGACGTAACAACCCAGTGTTTGGGTAGGTTTTGTGTTACACAGATCCTGGGTCAGATGTAATAACCCAGTGTTTGGGTAGTTTTTGTGTTACCCAGATCCTGGGTCAGACGTAATAACCCAGCGTTTGGGTAGGTTTTCTGTTACGCAGATCCTGGGTCAGAAGTAACAGCCCAGTGTTTGGGTAGTTTTTGTGTTACACAGATCCTCGGTCAGACGTAACAACCCAGTGTTTGGGTAGTTTTTGTGTTACCCAGATCCTGGGTCAGACGTAACAACCCAGTGTTCAGGTAGTTTTTGTGTTACCCAGATCCTGGGTCAGACGTAACAACCCAGTGTTTGGGTAGTTTTTGTGTTACCCAGATCCTGGGTCAGACGTAATAACCCAGTGTTTGGGTAGTTTTTGTGTTACCCAGATCCTGGGTCAGACGTAATAACCCAGTGTTCAGGTAGTTTTTGTGTTACCCAGATCCTGGGTCAGACGTAACACCCAGTGTTTGGGTAGTTTTTGTGTTACCCAGATCCTGGGTCAGACGTAATAACCCAGTGTTTGGGTAGTTTTTGTGTTACCCAGATTATGGGTCAGACGTAACAACCCAGTGTTTGGGTAGTTTTGTGTTACCCAGATCCTGGGTCAGACGTAATAACCCAGTGTTTGGTAGTTTTTGTGTTACACAGATCCTCTGTCAGACGTAATAACCCAGTGTTTGGGTAGGTTTTGTGTTACCCAGATCCTGGGTCAGACGTAATAACCCAGTGTTTGGGTAGTTTTGTGTTACACAGATCCTGGGTCAGACGTAATAACCCAGCGTTTTGGTAGTTTTTGTGTTACACAGATCCTCTGTCAGACGTAATAACCTAGTGTTTGGGTAGTTTTTGTGTTACCCAGATTATGGGTCAGACGTAACAACCCAGTGTTTGGGTAGGTTTTGTGTTACACAGATCCTGGGTCAGACGTAATAACCCAGCGTTTTGGTAGTTTTTGTGTTACACAGATCCTCTGTCAGACGTAATAACCCAGTGTTTGGGTAGGTTTTGTGTTACCCAGATCCATGGGTCAGACGTAACAACCCAGTGTTTGGGTAGTTTTTGTGTTACCCAGATCCTGGGTCAGACGTAATAACCCAGTGTTTGGGTAGTTTTTGTGTTACCCAGATTATGGGTCAGACGTAACAACCCAGTGTTGGGTAGTTTTGTGTTACACAGATCCTGGGTCAGATGTAATAACCCAGTGTTTGGGTAGTTTTTGTGTTACCCAGATCCTGGGTCAGACGTAATAACCCAGCGTTTGGGTAGGTTTTCTGTTACGCAGATCCTGGGTCAGAAGTAACAGCCCAGTGTTTGGGTAGTTTTTGTGTTACACAGATCCTCGGTCAGACGTAACAACCCAGTGTTTGGGTAGTTTTTGTGTTACCCAGATCCTGGGTCAGACGTAACAACCCAGTGTTCAGGTAGTTTTTGTGTTACCCAGATCCTGGGTCAGACGTAACAACCCAGTGTTTGGGTAGTTTTTGTGTTACCCAGATCCTGGGTCAGACGTAATAACCCAGTGTTTGGGTAGTTTTTGTGTTACCCAGATCCTGGGTCAGACGTAATAACCCAGTGTTCAGGTAGTTTTTGTGTTACCCAGATCCTGGGTCAGACGTAACAACCCAGTGTTTGGGTAGTTTTTGTGTTACCCAGATCCTGGGTCAGACGTAATAACCCAGTGTTTGGGTAGTTTTTGTGTTACCCAGATTATGGGTCAGACGTAACAACCCAGTGTTTGGGTAGGTTTTGTGTTACCCAGATCCTGGGTCAGACGTAATAACCCAGTGTTTTGGTAGTTTTTGTGTTACACAGATCCTCTGTCAGACGTAATAACCCAGTGTTTGGGTAGGTTTTGTGTTACCCAGATCCTGGGTCAGACGTAATAACCCAGTGTTTGGGTAGGTTTTGTGTTACACAGATCCTGGGTCAGACGTAATAACCCAGCGTTTTGGTAGTTTTTGTGTTACACAGATCCTCTGTCAGACGTAATAACCTAGTGTTTGGGTAGTTTTTGTGTTACCCAGATTATGGGTCAGACGTAACAACCCAGTGTTTGGGTAGGTTTTGTGTTACACAGATCCTGGGTCAGACGTAATAACCCAGCGTTTTGGTAGTTTTTGTGTTACACAGATCCTCTGTCAGACGTAATAACCCAGTGTTTGGGTAGGTTTTGTGTTACCCAGATCATGGGTCAGACGTAACAACCCAGTGTTTGGGTAGTTTTTGTGTTACCCAGATCCTGGGTCAGACGTAACTCAGGTGTTGAGTTATTTATCATGGGCTTTTAGTGCCCTCTTCAGGAGAGAGCAATGCATCTCCATCAAATTGGTGCATGTCTTCGGTAAAATACAGGTTTGTTTTATTATACATTTTATTTTTTCTAAAAATTCGTTATTGTTCTGTATATCGTTTTATTTTATGCAAAGCAACATACAGGGCGCGATGTGGGTCACCTAAATGAGTGTCGCGTCTGTCTTTTCGTGCGATGGAAACGCCTGATGCCTTGCATTAAATTTTATTATTTTATTCAAAAAGATACAGAATATAAATACTTAGGACATTAAAATATGTTCTCAGAATTGTACACTGATTATTTATGGACAGGTTATGGAGTCAGTCACAGCATTTTTCAGCTACGAGTGAAACGCAGGTGGCAGTCTGAAGTTATCAGTTCCCCCGCCGAACACGAGCCATCTCCGTTACGGTAGAAACAGGACAACAGAGACTGGTCCATTACACTTGAATTTCCTCTAAATGTTTAGTTTTTACTTCTAATATTTGTTAAACAAGATTAAATGTAGGCAATATGTATTAAAAAACGATGCTATACTATAAAATATAATCGAAAATAAAGGAATTATCATGCAAACCAGTGGTTGTGTGGAGTATTTAAAAAAGATTAGATGATTTAAGTTAATCCATAAACATTAATTCATGTATAAAGTAAAAGAAAAATAGCATGTATTATAGTAAAAATGAAACAACCCATTATGCTGGGTTAAATAACCCAATTTGCTGGGTAAAATTAACCCAACATGTGTTCTGTCCTATATTTACTCAGCCCTGACTTTTGGTGAATTGACACCACTGGTATTATGTTCACATTTAAAAGCGCATGTTTATTTCACAGTGGAAAATGCCCCTAAAAATGTCACTAAGGTTTATCCAAATGATCTCACCCAGATTGCAAGCCTGGCTATTGATGACGTAGAGCTGTTGCTGATAGGCCCATTCCTCATCACTGGGGCTGGATATTACAAACAGTCTCCGCCTCCAACGGAATCTTAAGAGACAATGACATGAGAAAGCATGCAGATGAGCATATATTCCTTATATTAATGCATTAAATAAATTAGAAAGTTATTCCGAACCTAGATAGGAAGTCCTCTAGAGATCTTGATTTATCTTCTTTCTTGCATGTAACCGCAAGTTTCCTCTGCTGTTCTATCTCTTTAATGCGAGTTGACAACGTGTCAATGTAGTCGAACACTGCTTTCATGACAATCGGGACTTCATATTGTTGCTGTGGAAACAATGAATGCATAATTTTGTGTTATAAAATTAGGTCAGAAATGATTAAATTTACATCTCATATAAAAGTTTTTTACATCACACCTTGACTTTCATGTCGAAGTCAGTCAGCACCATGTTGAAATCATTATAAACCATCCCAAAATGCTTCCGAAATGCTGTGATGAGGTCCTGGTTGATGAGGTCAGTGTCCGGCAGGCCTCGCAAGGGCTTATCCTGTTCTGTGTAAAAAAAAAAAAATCCAGATTGAAGACATTTTGACATTTTACAAACAAACAAAGACTGTAAGGAGCTCTGACCGGTCTGGTAGTGTTCAATCTTCATGGTACTGTTTGTGAGGGGCCCAAAGATGCTGATGATGGAAATTTTACGCAGGGCCATATCACACACTTGCTCCAGGTACTCATCCCGCTGTTCGCTGTACATGTGATTCTGCTCATCTGGAGCAGTTATTACCTGCAGACAAAGACTTGAGAAGATTAATAAAACACCCAGCATTTTTAGACATCGTTTCAGTGCATTTATGAACCAAAAATTATGCATTTTCATAATTATTTTTTAAGCATCAGGGCTCAACAGTAAGGATTTGTCCTAAGGTTTCTTGAATAAATAGAAAATTATTAATTTAAATGTATACATTATTTTTTTTTCTCATTTTAAATGTGTAATTTTACATTCATTTTTTAATATTCATTCATTTTAAAAAATGTAAAAATTTTCACACATTCTTTTCCATAAAAAGACAAAAACAAATTGATTGAAAATTATAAATGGAAAATTATGAATTTAAATGTATACATTTATTTATTTCTCATTTTAAATGTATACTTTTTACATTTATTATTTAATATTCATTTTAAAAAATACAATTAATTCATTTAAAAAATATTAAAATTTTCACTTATTTTTTTCTACAAAAAGACAAAAACAAATTAATGGAAAATAATAAATGGAAAATGTATACAATTATTTATTTCTCATTTTAATTGTTTAATTTTTACTTTTATTATTTAATATTCATTTAAAAAATCTAAATTCATTCATTTAAAAAATGTAAACTTTTCACACATTTTTTTTCTACAAAAAGATAAAAATAAATTAATGGAAAATAATAAATGGAAAATTATGAATTTAAATGTATACATTTATTTATTTCTAATTTAAAATGTATAATTTTTACTTTTATTATTTAATATTCATTTAAAAAAATACAATTCATTCATTTAAAAAAATGTAAAAAATTTCACTTATTTTTTTCTACAAAAAGACAAAAACAAATTAATGGAAAATTATTAATTTAAATGTATACAATTATTTATTTCTCATTTTAATTGTTTAATTTTTACTTTTATTATTTAATATTATTATTTATAAAAAAATCTAAATTCATTCATTTTAAAAATGTAAACATTTTCACACATTTTTTTTTTTCTACAAAAAGACAAAAATAAATTAATGGAAAATAATAAATGGAAAATTATGAATTTAAATGTATATATTTATTTATTTCTAATTTTAAATGTATAATTTTTACATTTATTATTTAATGTTCATTTAAAAAATTTAAATTCATTCATTTTAAAAATGTAAAAATTTTCACATTTTTTTCTACAAAAAGACAAAAACAAATTTATGTAAAGTTAAATGTATACATTAATTGTTTTCTCATTTTAAATGTAAAATTATGAATTTAAATTGTATACATTTATTTATTTCTCATTTTAAATGTATATTTTTTACATTTATTATTTAATATTCATTTAAAAAAATATATTAATTTAAATAAATATATTCAAATTCACATAATATTTTTTCTACAAAAAGACCAAAAAAATTATACATCATATATCTATCTGACAAGTTTAAAAAGTCGATAAGCAGAATTCCATGTACGTCAGAAAAAGTTTGGTGATGTGTAATGATCAAAAAAGTAAGATATAGTGCATGTGACAGTTTCGAACACTGACCCGAAACTCTCTCACACTCTTATGGTTGAGCCCTGAGCTACATCTCTAAATATCTCACAGCTACAATACGTACAATGAGCCGTCGTCTTCTCTGAAAGTAACTCAAAAATGTTTCCAAAGTTTTCTTTGGATTCGCTGTCTGGTCCACAGCAGCCCTTTCCTCAAAGACATTTTTTATCTGAACACTGGCATTTGTTTTTCCTGCATGTATCTTCTTTAAAGCCTTTTCAGGTCCATCCAGTCTTCTTCCTCCTTCCACCGTCAGCTTTAATGTTCCCCTTTTGGGTGGTAAATAGTTCTGTCTCTGGTTTATTGGGCCTCTGTGTGTCTCGTTCTCTCGGCAGTTTGCCCTTCTGTGTGGATGCTTGTGTTGGTGAGGCTGCAGTAGAAATCTTCAGGTGTTTTCCTTTATGTTTTCTGTAGAAGTTAGAGGTCACAGAGAGACGAGTAGTCGTGTGCGGATACGTTTGCGCCACTGTGGAGGGTACATTTGTAGTAGGTAGTATAGTAGTTGTAGTTGGAGGTGTTGTGGTTGTAGTTCTCAAGGTAGTCGTTGTTGTTGTGGTCATACTGATGGTAGTTGATATTTGTGCCTGAGTTATCTGTGTGGGCTGAGGGACCATGTGTCGCCCTGTCGCGTTCAAACCATCAGACTGCACGACCCGGCCCTCGACTCCAGCGCTCTTGCACTTTTGCACGAAGCCCTTTTGCCTGGCCTTCTCCAGTCTACGCATTGGGGTCTGGTCTATGGCTTCATATATCGCCTGCAGCTGAACAGGGTATGGGTATCGTTCCTCAACCTGAAGGGTCTTTCTCAGCAGCACCATCCCAAACTTACCATCCTCCAGCTTCAGGAAGCCCATCAGCCTGGGCACCAGGGCCGGATCCAACGGCTCCTCCACCAGAGATCCCTGATTTCCAATACGCCTCACCTTGCCTCCCATCTTCCCCTTTTCATGGAACATTATAATCTGCTGCATGTGTCGGTCCGCCATCTCGCAGTACACGTCTGGCTTCAGCAAGCTCATCATCAACCTGTAATAGACATCAGAGTCACTGGGAGCTGAAATGACCAGAACGCGTTTTTTACCTGCAAAACCAGCCAGGATGTTTATGGAGCTCGTCGTGCCCAATGGAGAAGATTGAAAAATAGCTTCTGGTCTTTGCCCTCTCCTGGCTGGAGGTCGTGAGGACTCCATGTTCTGAGGTTTCCTGAGTATATGTGTGTTTCCTCCAGAGGAGGAGAACTGTGTAAATCTACTTGTGTGCTTTTTGGCAAAAGAGTTTGATTGTGCATTTCCTCCATCTGATCCTGTGTATTTCAAATCTGATGCTTGAATCCATGCCAGAGTCAACAAAATGACATGTACCTGATGATTTTTCATTTCTGCTAATATGACTGCAACGTTAATACAAAGCAAAATTATGACACTGAATAGGCGAATATGTTTGATCGAGACTAGCCTAATAGTAAACAAACACCGAATAATAGTCTACATGTGTAGAATTTATATAACGAAAAACACTAAAAAGTACTTCCAACTCGTCTTCGGTGGAAAAATATAATGTCATAATCCAAAGCGAACGAGTTTGTTACGTGATTGAGATAAATCCGTTTGCATTCCCTCATTATAATATTCAGTTAGGTCAAGTAGTTTCCAAGAAAGACAAAGCAAAGCAAAACACTGTCAAATTTCTGTATCCTTTTAAAAACGGTGTGAAAAGCCCCTCAGAAAGCGTTCATCGTCTCCAGTACTTCACAACGCTCTCTGAGCTGCGCGCGCTGACTGAGATCTGGAAGAAAGTTCTGAACAAGCGGAGCTCACTGCCAGACTGACCACGCCCACTCTCTTTTGATATGCTAATAGCGTGCCTCGCTAATGTGTTTAGTGTTAACTTTGCATAACATCGTATTGCATAACATTGCATGAAATAGTGTTGTGAAAGGATTTATATGTCATTTTTAAAGATTAAATACCAAATTTTATTGATCACATATGTAATACTATGTATTGTTGCCTAATCTAATGTGCAAAAACAATAAATAAATAAATAAATTCACAAAATTATACATAAATAAATATATAAATAAATTAAATGTGCAAATAAATGCATAAATAAATATATAAATCCACATATTCCTGCATAAATAAATATATAAATAATTAAATGTGCAAGGAGATAAATAATTAACTAAATAAAACGAATGTTGGGGGAAAAATTTTTTTTTTAAAGGAAATGCTAAGCTACTTTTTTACTTTAAACTGTTTATTCATTTTTTTTTTTTTTTTTTTTTTTTTTTTTTTTTTTTTTTTTTTACGGAGCCCCGGACATGACATGCAGGAAAAAAATAGTAGGTTAAATCGATTTACCAATTCGTTCCCTCAATTTACTAAATCGTGCGCACGATTTACTATTTTGTTCTCTCGATTTATAAATCATGCACATGATTTAGTAAATAGAGGGAATGAATTAGTAAATCGATTTAGTAAATCGATGGAATAAAATGGTAAATCTTGCGCACGATTTAGTAAATTCGAGGGAATAAAATAGTAAATTGTGCGCACAATTTAGTAAATTGAGGGAACGAATTAGTAAATCGATTTAGTAAATCGAGGGAATAAAATAGTAAATCATGCGCACAAATTTAGTAAATTGAGGGAACAAATTAGTAAATCGATTTAGTAAATTGAGGGAATGAAATAGTAAATTGATTTAGTAAATCGAGGGAATAAAATAGTAAATCGTGCGCACGATTTAGTAAATTGAGGGAACGAATTTGTAAATCGATTTAGTAAATTGAGGGAACGAATTAGTAAATCGATTTAGTAAATAGAGGGAATAAAATAGTAAATCGTGCACACGATTTAGTAAATTGAGGGATAAAATAGTAAATCGTGTGCACGATTTAGTAAATTGAGGGAACGAATTAGTAAATTGAGGGAACAAATTAGTAAATTAAATTAATGATTTAGTAAATTGAGGGATAAATTAGTGCGCACAATTTAGTAAATTGAGGGAATAAAATAGTAAATCGTGTGCATGATTTAGTAAATTGAGGGAATGAAATAGTAAATCGATTTAGTAAATCGAGGGAATAAAATAGTAAATCGTGTGCACGATTTAGTAAATCGAGGGAATAAAATAGTAAATCGTGCGCACGATTTAGTAAATTGAGGAAATAAAATAGTAAATCGTGTGCACGATTTAGTAAATTGAGGGAATAAAATAGTAAATCGTGTGCACGATTTAGTAAATCGAGGGAATAAAATAGTAAATCGTGTGCACGATTTAGTAAATCGAGGGAATAAAATAGTAAATCGTGCGCACGATTTAGTAAAGGGAAATAAAATAGTAAATCGTGCGCACGATTTAGTAAATCGAGGAAATAAAATAGTAAATCGTGCGCACGATTTAGTAAATCGAGGAAATAAAATAGTATCGTGTGCAATTGTAAATCGAGGAAATAAAATAGTAAATCGTGTGCACGATTTAGTAAATTGAGGGAACGAATTAGTAAATCGATTTAGTATATTGAGGGAACGAATTAGTAAATCGATTTAGTAAATAGAGGAAATAAAATAGTAAATCGTGCACACGATTTAGTAAATTGAGGGAATAAAATAGTAAATCGTGTGCACGATTTAGTATATTGAGGGAACGAATTAGTAAATCTATTTAGTAAATCGAAGGAACAAATTAGTAAATCGATTTAGTAAATTGAGGGAACGAATTAGTAAATTGATTTAGTAAATCGAGGGAATAAAATAGTAAATCGTGCGCACGATTTAGTAAATTGAGGGAACAAATTTGTAAATCGATTTAGTAAATTGAGGGAAAGAATTAGTAAATCGATTTAGTAAATTGAGGGAAAGAATTAGTAAATCAATTTAGTAAATTGAGGGAACGAATCAGTAAATTGATTTAGTAAATCAAGGGAATAAAATAGTAAATCGTGCGCACGATTTAGTAAATCGAGGGAATAAAATAGTAAATCGTGCACACGATTTAGTAAATTGAGAGAACAAATTAGTAAATCGATTTAGTAAATCGAGGGAATAAAATAGTAAATCGTGCTTCAGACACTGAAGCTGCAGTCATTTGTTCACACATTTACTAGTTTCTACATGGTGAATGGCACATAGTGCACTATATAGAGGATAGGGAACGATTCAGACAGTGTGAACATGCTTTCCATTGATGCGAATGAAATCTGTTTTTGCATAGTGAACCGCCGCAACGTGAGCAGCACAGTCTGCTCCGGTTCAGAGACACGAGAGCACAGAGCGGATCATATGTGCGAGCCGGCACAGACCACAGAAGGTATCGGACCCGTTTGAATTCTGCTCAGAATGCTGTATATATAAGCGATATTAAGGACATTAGGAGGAGAAACTGTTAGATATTAAAATGAAACAGAGGTTTTACAGAGTCTAACGGCTCTGTCCGAGCTGTAACATAAACGAAACGCTATTGGCTATTTTAAAAAAGGGGCGGGGCTGTTCGATATATCGCCCTGCCTTCCTGTTTCAGTTGAAATCACGTCAACACACTGAATAATGCTGCGCGTTTCAACACTCTTCAGTGGACCTTAAACATTTTGCGCCAAGGAAAAATAAATACAAAGTGGTACGGTGGTTAAATTAAAAAAGTCAACTTTCAGCTTAGCATTTCCTTTAACATTTTTTTTTTAAATTTCCCCCAACATTTGTTTTATTTAGTTAATTACTTATTTCCTTGCACATTTCATTATTAATATATATATTTATTCATGCAGGAATATGTGGATTTATATATTTATTTATGTATTTATTTGCACATTTATTTATATTATATATATATATATATATATATATATATTGGTGTATGATTTTGTGTATTTATGTATTTATTTTCGTATTTATTGATTGATTTTTGTAGGTTTCGTCCTCCATAAATATGTGCAGGTCTATGTTTTTTGAATTATGGTTCGCAGTGAACTCATGCTGGCGCCATTCATTTCATATTCTGTCCCTGCCTGCCAGCATGGTGGTGTAAACAGAAGGGGTCACGTGACGTCCGGAGCTCTTATAGACACACTTATAAACATTCAACTATTATTTTTTTCAACGAAACTGTAATAAAGCATACCTGGCGTCTCCAAGGGGAAATCATTGTACAAATATTAATTTTGAGATATGCAAAAAAATAGATAGCGAAACTGCGAAAGCATATCAGTTGCGCAACTCTGGGTTTTTTAGAGTCACATGCTCCAAGCTGGAATGGGAGGTGGATTTCAACGCTGATGCAATTCCCTCTTTGTTTGTTGAGCTCACACTCCGCGATTCTCCACTTCAGAACAGCAGTCCGTTAGTTGATGATCGTTGCATCCAGCTTCTGAAGGTGAGACTTTATTAGTACTCTATTTAAAATATACTTTAGAGTAAAATGTTACGCTATGATCTGTGCTATATGAATCAGTTGCAAGATAGGCTATTGAGTCATTCCACGACACTGGTACGATTTGGACTTACACATTTTTAGATTTTTTTTTTTTTTTTACCAAAATGTATTACTTTTCTGAACACCCCACAACATTAATGACATATTTAACTTAAAGAACAACATATTTTCCCATCTCAGGCATCAAATCCCTATTATTTTTGATCATTATTTTAAGTTATGGACACTATGGGAGCTCTCTGAATATTATAATATCAGTAATTGCAAATATAAAAGTTACATAAAATCTCACACTTTTGCTACTAAAGCCTGAAATGGGCACTTTTTGTGACAGCAACCTCATCATTTTTGATCAAAAGCTTAACTTCAGAATTTGAACTAAAATTAGTATTCTTATGATTGCTCTGAACAGTTCAACAAAACTTTTTCATAAACTTAAAAAAAAAAAAAAAATGCAGGTGTGACTGGGTTGAAATTTTTTGCCCAAATTGGCCACTGCTCTAAATCTAGTGAATAAATGGCATGCATGATATTAAGAAATCATGAATAATGTTGAAATAACAAAGACAATTTACACAAGTAATCTTTAATCGATGTAACAGGGTTGAGTCGTTAAGCTTGACCAACACAATTTCACATCATAATTTAGTTATAATTATTAAAGAAGGTGGTAACTTGCTCACATTGTTGTTCAGAAGTCTTCTATGATGCCACTTCCTATTAATGATGTCACATAAGTATCAGTTCATTATGGTTTGTGTAACGGGGTTGAGGGGTTACTGAGGTACGGAACTAAATAATGTGATTTTAATGAATAATCATGAATTTACGGAGAAAAAAACATTACCAGCAAAAAAGCACAGATGGATATTTATGGGAATGGCAAAATTAATGGACTTTTTCTCATTTTATTATTTATATCCCAAGTATTGGTTTCGTGGAATGACTCTCTAACTGTTCAGTGACCTAACCCATAATGAGTTTTTTTTTTTTTCTTATAGGTCTAACTATCAGCAAGGGAATTTTTCTATTAATCAGATGTTCCTCACACTAATTCAGAAACTGCAAATATAAAAGTTACATAAAATCTCACACTTTTGCTACTAAAGCCTGAAATGGGCACTTTTTGTGACAGTAACCTCATCATTTTTGATCAAAGGCTGAACTTCAGAATTTGAACTAAAATCAGTATTCTTATGATTGCTCTGAACATTTCAGACAGAGTTCAACAAAACTTTTTCATAAACTTAAAAAAAAAAAACCCTGCATGACGGGGTTGAGATTTTTTGCCCAAATTGGCCACTGCTCTAAATCTAGTGAATAAATGGCATGCATGATATTAAGAAATCATGAATAATGTTGAAATAACAAAGACAATTTACACAAGTAATCTTTAATCGATGTAACAGGGTTGAGTCGTTAAGCTTGACCAACACAATTTCACATCATAATTTAGTTATAATTATTAAAGAAGGTGGTAACTTGCTTATAATGTTGTTCAGAAGTCTTCTATGAAGTCACTTCCTATTAATGATGTCACATAAGTATCAGTTCATTATGGTTTGTGTAACGGGGTTGAGGGGTTACTGAGGTATGGAACTAAATAATGTGATTTTAATGAATAATCATGAATTTACTGAGAAAAAAACATTACCGGCAAAAAAGCACAGATGGATATTTATGGGAATGGCAAAATGAATGGACTTTTTTCTCATTTTATTATTCATATCCCAAGTACACTTTCATAGAAGGACTTGAGGGACGTGCCAAAATAGGTGGTGTCAACTGAAAAAAACTAAATAATTTCTAATATAAAGATAAAATGTGTCATGTTTTTAAACATTATTAAAGGAGACATTTCAATTAATACAAAAGCTTTTAAAAATACATATTTTGGTGACCCAATAGATAAAATACACTGAAAAAGGTCAGAGGGACTCAAATCATACTGGTTTTGTGGAATGACTCTCTAACTGTTCAGTGACCTAACCCATAATGAGTTTGTTTTTTCTTATAGGTCTAACTATCAGCAAGGGAATTTTCCTATTAATCAGATGTTCCTCACACTAATTCAGAAACTGCAAATATAAAAGTTACATAAAATCTCACACTTTTGCTACTAAAGCCTGAAATGGGCACTTTTTTGTGACAGCAACCTCATCATTTTTGATCAAAAGCTTAACTTCAGAATTTGAACTAAAATCAGTATTCTTATGATTGCTCTGAACATTTCAGACAGAATTCAACTAACTTTTTCATAAACTTAAAAAAAAAAAAAGTAGGCATGACGGGGTTGAGATTTTTTGCCCAAATTGTTCACTGCTCTAAATCTAGTGAATAAATGGCATGCATGATATTAAGAAATCATGAATAATGTTGAAATAACAAAGATAATTTACACAAGTAATCTTTAATCGATGTAACGGGGTTGAGTCGTTAAGCTTGACCAACAAAATTTCACATCATAATTTAGTTATAATTATTAAAGAAGGTGGTAACTTGCTTATAATGTTGTTCAGAAGACTTCTATGAAGTCACTTCCTATTAATGATGTCACATAAGTATCAGTTCATTATGGTTTGTGTAACGGGGTTGAGGGGTTACTGAGGTACGGAACTAAATAATGTGATTTTAATGAATAATCATGAATTTACGGAGAAAAAAACATTACCAGCAAAAAAGCACAGATGGATATTTATGGGAATGGCAAAATGAATGGACTTTTTCTCATTTTATTATTTATATCCCAAGTATTGGTTTCGTGGAATGACTCTCTAACTGTTCAGTGACCTAACCCATAGTGAGTTTGTTTTTTTTCTTATAGGTCTAACTATCAGCAAGGGAATTTTTCTATTAATCAGATGTTCCTCACACTAATTCAGAAACTGCAAATATAAAAGTTACATAAAATCTCACACTTTTGCTACTAAAGCCTGAAATGGGCACTTTTTGTGACAGTAACCTCATCATTTTTGATCAAAGGCTGAACTTCAGAATTTGAACTAAAATCAGTATTCTTATGATTGCTCTGAACATTTCAGACAGAATTCAACAAAACTTTTTCATAAACTTAAAAAAAAACCCTGCGTGACGGGGTTGAGATTTTTTGCCCAAATTGGCCACTGCTCTAAATCTAGTGAATAAATGGCATGCATGATATTAAGAAATCATGAATAATGTTGAAATAACAATGATCAGTTTCACAAGTAATATTTTTCTATGTTTAATTGATGTAACGGGGTTGAGTCGTTAAGATTCGTACCGGTTTCGTGGAATGACTCTCTAACTGTTCAGTGAATTAACCCATAACGAGTTGTTTTTTTTCTTATAGGTCTAACTATCAGCAAGGGAATTTAACCTCAGAGAAGTTCTTCTGCCTTCATTTGTCTCACAAAATGAATAACAATAGCAAACTTGAAACTGAAGAACTGTGTACCTGTCTTCATATACATCTCTACCACCCTGATCAAGCCAGTTGCCCCCTGTTCCGTAACCTGCCCCTAAATCAACCATACAAAATGGACGCTGAAGATCCACTAAGGCTTGGCCGTGATGGACAGACCTGCATCTTTGTCCTGAATGACACCTCTGTCTCCAGAAAACAGCTCTCCATACAGGCGTACAGGAAAGCTGGCAGCACTTTCTTGAGCTTTATGATCCAAAACATGAGCCAGAAGGTCAAACTCATGGTCGGTGGGTTTGAACTGAGATACCTCGAAAGAGCTGAGCTTGACGATAAGGCGTTCCTCCGCTTTGGAAGATACGAACTGCTGATTTGGCAGGAGCCAGGAGATTCAGCGAATACATTTGAAGTCCTGTTTGAAACATGCAATACACCCCCTTCACAGGAACTGGGAATAGATGTGCCGTGCAATCTTCCTGTTATGGACACTGGTGTGCCATGGAGAAACCTTGAGAATGAAGCACCTGCAAGCCAAGAACCGCTGGAGTCAGATGAGACAGTTGTTTTAGTATAGACTTTTTTTTTTGCATATTATTATTAGTGTTATTAAAATGCATCTCAAATGTAACCGACTGAGATCTGCAACTGTAGCTTATGATGCAAGTGACATTACAAACATTATTATGATTTTCGTCCTCCACTGAACCAGTTTTGTTGCTAAATTTGACTGAATTTTATTGGATATCTGTTACTCACATGTTTGCTCAAGGCACGTGTGTTTTCTCTCCATTACTGTGAAGTGTTCATCAGTGTGTTTATCTTTATATTATATAATATTTTATATATTGTATTGACTTTTACTTGATAAAATGTGAATTACAAACTTTTGAAAAATGTGAAAGTACAATGATTGAAGAGTTATTCATACACTACTTACAACATTGTTACATATTATATAATGGAATAAACTGTTTTACAAATCATCTTTATAATCTCACACTTAATATTTTTCTCTCACAGTAAATGAGTTTTTAATCCATGAATATATATATATTTATCTGCAACAAATTTGAGCGTCCTTGGCATCAAAATGTCTGAAAACCTGTTTTAATGTTTGAGTTGCTTTTTTGTTGTAAACAAAACTATTTAAAAGCCAAGAAGTACTGGATAGTCCTTAGCGTTTGAGTCATTCAAAATACATACAGTATAGGTACTCCGCTTCACGTCGTGCCTAACAACGCCCTTCAGCCGTGATTTATTCACGATACAGCACTAGCCTCGAGTACCTTATTGCTTTTATAAAACATTTACCACACAATAGAAATATTAAAGCCAAAAATATGTATCAGTGCAACTTTCATGAATGTAAACTTTCACCAAAAGCCTTCCTTCCGCCGGAAAAAATACTAAAATTTTTGATTTTGTTATTATTTTTTTCTGTAGAAAGACAAACATAAATAGTGATGAAAGCCAAAATATTAAATGTCACAGATGTATATTTACTGAGTAAACCAGTTTTGTAGAGACGGGGTCAAAATGACCATTTTCACTTGAGATTTGGAGCTAAATTGCAGGGGTATAAAAATGACTTTATAAAGATGGCAGCATCATTATTTTATTTTTACACAGAGATTGGTAGCTCTATTTAGTAAAATCTGTTTGACTTTAACAATCTTTGTTTCATTATATGCCAACTGTGACCATTCAAAAATGGTAAAAAGCACTTCTTGTGTTTTTTGCCTCAAGTTTGCATGCCTCAAGAACAGGTCAAACTTTGAACTAAATTGTCATATTCAATATGCTAGTGCAAGTATATAACAATTAATTCAAACTTTGACCTGTGGAGGGCAGTAATACACTTAGCAGTGTCTACACTGCTGGAATTCTAATGGAGAAGAAGAAGAGAGCTAGTTCAAGATGAGCACCGATCGTTTCTCTAGATACATTTCTAGATCAAGATTATAAGGCGAGAGAGAGAGAGAGGGTACTGTCATCTATTGGTAGTGACCAGAGAGGACCAAAAAAAAAAAAAAAAAAAACTATTCTCTTTAACATTTCAGTATTGTTTTGTTTTTATTTTCCCTCTTTCGATCACCTATCTATTTAAACGTGCTTGCAGTGTAAAGAGCCGTCAGTCACTCTCCGCCTGATCAGTTAATCCTCTTACACTAATGCAGTCGTTGCTGAGCGAGCACAGGATGGAGACCTCCTCCAGAATATACAGAGATTTGATCAGCAATTACACACGATGACGATTGCTATCATGACCAGGCTCAGGCTGAAACATTACATAGAAATATAAATAGTATAGAGTGGCTGGGTTGAGTGGATCTTAACAGGCTACAGTATGTCTGGAGACATTGTGGGAGTGTGGGATGTGTCCTTAAGTGATGGAGTTTACCGAATTGAGTTTGAACACGGAACAACAACAGGAAAACGGGTCATTTACATAAATGGGAAGGTGAGAGGTAGTCAAAATGTGTGTGTTTTTTTTTTTTAAATTCATTGTTATATTATGTTGTACATTATGTTATATATGTATATACATATATAACATAATGTAGAACATAATATTTTGTAGAACATATAATATTTTGATCTTTTATATTATTTATTTTTATATTATTATTTATATTAATAATATTCATTATTATATTAAGATAATATCTAATACTTAACTATAAAAAATGCTGGGTTAAAAACAACCCAAGTTGGGTTGAAAATGGATAAACTCACCGATTGGGTTGTTTTAACCCAGCAGTTGGGTTAAATGTTTGCCCAACGTGCTGGGAAGTTTTATTTAACTATTGTTTCAAGATGCTGAAAATGCATTTTTTAAACAATAGTTGAGGTAAATAAAGACTATTCAGCACGCTGGGCAAACATTTAACCCAGCAGTTGGGTTAAATGTTTGCCCAACTATTGTTTAAAAAATGACTCTATGTCTGGCTTAAAATGAACCCAAAATATGTTGGAAATTAAAAATTCAGTCACATAATTACTAGAGGAAACAATAATAATCAAAATGTGAACATTTATAAATAAGCAATTTAATAAATGTTTATTGTTTAATTATTATTCATTAAATGTATTAATAAATGTTCATTTCCAACATACTTTGGGTTCGTTTTAAGCAAGCAATACAGACATTTTTAAACAATAGTTGAGTTAAATAAAACTACCCAGCAGGTTGGGTCAAACATTTAACCCAACCACTGGATTAAAACAACCCAATCGCTGAGTTTGTCCATTTTCAACCCAACTTGCGTTGTTTTTAACCCAGCATTTTTGTATATAAAGTCTTATCAAGTCTTGTTTTTAAGGAGGTGTTGAGGAGGGATTGGATGTTCAAACTGGTGGGCAAAGAAACATTCTCTATTGGGAGTACAGATACAAAAGCAACCATAAATATTGAGGCGATCACTGGGTTTTCCTACGAGTACACACTAGAAATCAACGGAAAAAGTCTCCAGACATTCTTGGACAACCGATCAAAAATTTCCAAAACATGGGTGCTGAAACTGGATGGTGCTGATTACAGGATAGTTCTAGGTAAGATACACAACATCCCTCTTGCTTTATGACCTAACAATAATGTTTTTCTGAAAGCCCTTATTCTTCTCAGGTTAATTTATATCCAGCCACACTGTAAGAAGAGAATGGGGTTTTCAAATTAAGACAACCATTAGCAAACTATTTTTTTCCTGTTTCACTAGAGAAAGACACTATGGACGTATGGTGCAATGGACAGAAAATGGAGACCATGGTGAGAACTTTCAATACTGCAGTTCAGACTAGTGTATGAAAGACACACTTTGGTCCATTGTACAGTAAGTCAGAGTCACGTCAGCTAATGAAGTAGTTGTTTGACCACTGTGGAAATGTGAAACACCATCTTATCCGTAGCACAGCATTCCCATGACTTGTGCTTATTTAGTTATAGGCCTGTGTTTATATTGATTTTCTGTGTGCAGGGGGAGTTTACCGAGAATGGAAGCGAGACACACTTTGCTTTGGGGAACCGTGAATGCTGCATAAAAGCAACAACTAGTGGAAGGAAACGGAATGGGATAGTTCATTCCCTACTGGTGGATGGAATCGGGATAGAAGAGGCCATTGAGTAAATATGGAGGCTAATAGAATTCAGATGTGCAAGACATTTAGCATAGTGTACTTTATCAGAATTAGACACAGATGGCACTGAAGTGTTTTATGAATCCAGTACATTGGCATTTGTTCAGAGTATGGACAAGAACATTTAAAGGTATAGTTTTGAAGTCTCGCCCCCCCCCCATTCACTATCATTATAAAGCTTGGAAGAGCCAGGATATTTTATACATCCGATAATATGACTCTGATTGTGTTCGTCTGAAAGAAGATAGTCATGTACACCTAGGATGGCTTGAGGGTGAGTAAATCATGGGATAATTTTCAGTTTTATCCCTTTAAAGATGTTAAAGGTCTTAAAGTGTCTTTAGAATACCATCATTTTAATAAATTATATATTTTGTGAAAATGAGAAAAAACTGTTTTCTGTTATCAAGTCCAGGGTAAGATGACCTTGAGGCAAGATGAGCCCCACTTAAATTTTTTCTCTTGACCATAGATGGCACAAAATGTCATCTCAACATGAGGTTGTAATGAACGGCTGTGCTCTGTGTAATTTTGTTATTTCATCTGAATATAAAAATTTGTAAGATTTAGTGAGTTTTAAATTTTAACTGATCGAATTTCATGTCTCTGATAATGATCTATGACATGATGTTGACAGGACAAAAAGCATGTTGTCAAGTGTTATTATTTTTAGTTTAACTCTTTTGATTGTATTAATGCTTTTTAGCAAGAGAGAAGATAACAAGGAAAAAAATCAGACAACAATATTCTTACTCTCTGATTCAGTCACAACCAACTGAACCAAGATACATGAAAAAAAAAAAAAACTTACATCTAAAGGAAATCAGGATACTCAGGACATTCATTGCTTTTATTTTTAAATAATTTTGTTAGTATTATTTTAAAAACTCATACTCTATACTTGGAAATACATAATTTAGCCTGTCCTCAGCATGAGGTCACACTGTAAAATTGCCAAACAAAGTGTTTAAAAATGCATCAAATTCAAAAATATACATTTAAATTGAAAGGCAGAGATCTGCAATATATCAAACAATACAAAAAGTAAGTCTTGAATTATATTTTTCATGAAAAAATGCCTAGTCTCTGCGGTCACAGCTTTAACATGTTGACTCCGTCCTCCCGGTGTAATAGTTTCTGTAAATAGTTGTGGAATAAATCTTGGCATTTTTGTTATGTTTATTAAGGCAGCTACAACTGAGAAAGAAAACTAAATTGCTCCACTGTACAACACATGGTTAAAGTGGGGAAAAATTCAGTTTTGTCAACTCCGTCAGACGTCAACTCCATCAGGTTTTATGTCTGATGGTTGACAAGTGCTCTCAAAAAGTCTATATAATGTGATTTAATGTTTTTTTTGCATATGGGGAAATGTTCTAATGTTGTTTCATGATTCTATTTACATAAACTGTATATTTGACCCCAGCTGGACCTTCAACTCTGTCAGTATTTGCCAACTAAATCAGTATTTGTCATCTCCATCAGTATTTGTCAAAACCGTCAGTTTTGCCAAAACCGTCAGTATTTGTCATCTCCATCAGTATTTGTCAACTCCGTCAGTATTTGTCATCTCCGTCAGTATTTGTCAAAACCGTCAGTTTTGCCAAAACCGTCATTATTTGTCATCTCCGTCAGTATTTGTCATCTCCGTCAGTATTTGTCATCTCCGTCAGTATTTGTCAAAACCGTCAGTTTTGCCAAAACCGTCAGTATTTGTCATCTCCGTCAGTATTTGTCAACTCCCTCAGTATTTGTCAACTCCGTCAGTATTTGCCAAAACCGTCAGTATTTGTCAACTCCGTCAGTATTTGTCAGTTCCATCAGTATTTGTCATCTCCGTCAGTATTTGTCAACTCCGTCAGTATTTGTCATCTCCGTCAGTATTTGTCAACTCTGTCAGTATTTGCCAAAACCGTCAGTATTTGTCATCTCCGTCAGTATTTGCCAAAACCGTCAGTATTTGTCAACTCCGTCAGTATTTGTCATCTCTGTCAGTATTTGTCATCTCCGTCAGTATTTGTCATCTCCGTCAGTATTTGTCAAAACCGTCAGTTTTACCAAAACCGTCAGTATTTGTCATCTCCGTCAGTATTTGTCAACTCCCTCAGTATTTGTCAACTCCGTCAGTATTTGCCAAAACCGTCAGTATTTGTCAACTCCGTCAGTATTTGTCAGTTCCATCAGTATTTGTCATCTCCGTCAGTATTTGTCAACTCCGTCAGTATTTGTCATCTCCGTCAGTATTTGTCAACTCCGTCAGTATTTGCCAAAACCGTCAGTATTTGTCATCTCCGTCAGTATTTGTCAACTCCGTCAGTATTTGCCAAAACCGTCAGTATTTGTCAACTCCGTCAGTATTTGTCATCTCTGTCAGTATTTGTCATCTCCGTCAGTATTTGTCAACTCCGTCAGTATTTGCCAAAACCGTCAGTATTTGTCATCTCCATCAGTATTTGTCATCTCCGTCAGTACTTGTCAATTCCATCAGTATTTGTCATCTCTGTCAGCATTTGCCAAAACCGTCAGTATTTGTCATCTCCGTCAGTATTTGTCAATTCCATCAGTATTTGTCAACTCTGTCAGTATTTGTCATCTCTGTCAGTATTTGCCAAAACCGTCAGTATTTGTCAATTCCATCAGTATTTGTCAACTCTGTCAGAATTTGTCATCTCTGTCAGTATTTGTCAACTCCTTCAGTATTTGTCATCTCCGTCAGTATTTGTCAACTCCGTCAGTATTTGCCAAAACCGTCAGTATTTGTCAACTCCGTCAGTATTTGTCATCTCTGTCAGTATTTGTCATCTCCGTCAGTATTTGTCATCTCTGTCAGTATTTGTCAACTCCTTCAGTATTTGTCATCTCCGTCAGTATTTGCCAAAACCGTCAGTATTTGTAAACTCCGTCAGTATTTGTCATCTCTGTCAGTATTTGTCAACTCCTTCAGTATTTGTCATCTCCGTCAGTATTTGTCAACTCCGTCAGTATTTGCCAAAACCGTCAGTATTTGTCAACTCCGTCAGCATTTGTCAGTTCCATCAGTATTTGTCATCTCCGTCAGTATTTGTCAACTCCGTCAGTATTTGTCATCTCCGTCAGTATTTTCCAAAACCGTCAGTATTTGTCAACTCCTTCAGTATTTGTCAACTCCGTCAGTATTTGCCAAAACCGTCAGTATTTGTCATCTCTGTCAGTATTTGTCAACTCCATCAGTATTTGTCAACTCCGTCAGTATTTGTCATCTCCGTCAGTATTTGTCAACTCTGTCAGTATTTGTCAACTCTGTCAGTATTTGTCATCTCTGTCAGTATTTGCCAAAACCGTCAGTATTTGTCAATTCCATCAGTATTTGTCAACTCTGTCAGAATTTGTCATCTCTGTCAGTATTTGTCAACTCCTTCAGTATTTGTCATCTCCGTCAGTATTTGTCAACTCCGTCAGTATTTGCCAAAACCGTCAGTATTTGTCAACTCCGTCAGTATTTGTCATCTCTGTCAGTATTTGTCATCTCCGTCAGTATTTGTCAACTCCGTCAGTATTTGCCAAAACCGTCAGTATTTGTCATCTCCATTAGTATTTGTCATCTCCATCAGCATTTGTCATCTCCGTCAGTACTTGTCAATTCCATCAGTATTTGTCATCTCTGTCAGCATTTGCCAAAACCGTCAGTATTTGTCAACTCCGTCAGTATTTGTCAATTCCGTCAGTATTTGTCAACTCTGTTAGTATTTGTCATCTCCGTCAGTATTTGCCAAAACCGTCAGTATTTGTCAATTCCATCAGTATTTGTCAACTCTGTCAGAATTTGTCATCTCTGTCAGTATTTGTCAACTCCTTCAGTATTTGTCAAAATGTCAGTATTTGTCAACTCCTTCAGTATTTGTCAAAACCGTCAGTATTTGTCAACTCCATCAGTATTTGTCAATTCCATCAGTATTTGTCATCTCCGTCAGTATTTGTCAATTCCATCAGTATTTGTCAACACCGTCAGCATTTGTCAAAACCATCAGTATTTGCCAAAACCGTCAGTATTTTTCATCTCCTTCAGTATTTGTCAAGTCCTTCAGTATTTGTCATCTCCGTCAGTATTTGTCAACTCTGTCAGTATTTGTATTAGAGAATTATTTTTATTTTTCACTTAGCTCCTTTACTGAACACCATTATTACATAATTGAAGACTTTACACTTATTGGATCGATCAAATAAAAATATCATGCTTTTTAATGCGTCTAACGGAGTTGACACAAATTAAGTTTCGAAATGAATAAATGTACATTTTTAGAAAAAAAAAAAAAAAATCGAACTTCTAAAACATGTTTTGTCCCTTATCTCAAGATTCAGCAATATATAATGTAAGTAAAAGTGTTATTATTATTTTTATTTAATATTTACTGTAATTAATGTGGTTATTATTCAGTAATTCCTTCAGTTAGATATATTTTAGACATCTTCACTATTCATTACAACCTATAGGTTAATGAGTGAAATGATCCGATTTGAACAGTGTTGCTACTATGACATATCTTCAATTAAAACATGAGCAATTAAATATGTACATATATTTATATACCTATAAGTCATAGAATAAATGTAGATTTCAGATTAATCTCTTTTACAGGGAATCTAAAAATGCTGGGTTAAAAACAACACAAGTTGGGTTGAAAATGGACAAACCCAGCGGTTGGGTTAAATATTTGCCCAACCTGCTGGGTAGTTTTATTTAACTCAACTATTGTTTAATAATTACTATATTGCTTGCTTAAAATGAAGCCAAAGTATGTTGGAAATTAATATGTTTAATAAACGAACATTTATTAATAAGTTTAATTAATAATAATTAAACAATAAACGTATTGCTTATTAATAAATGTTCATCTTTTGATTATTATTGTTGCCTCTAGTAATTATGTGTCCAATTTTTAATTTTCAACATATTTTGGGTTCATTTTAAGACAGGCATACAATAATTTTTAAACAATAGTTGAGGTAAATAAAACTACCCAGCGGGTTGGGCAAGCATTTAACTCAACAGCTGGGTTAAAACAACCCAATCACCAGAAGCCCACTTCACCAGTAAAACCTGCATATGTTTAACCTTTATTGTTCACACCCACGTTATCATAAGACTGAGTGTGTCACAGAACTGAAACAATTCATTCTAGTGGTTTACAGGGTCGGTGCACTAATCAGACAACACATGTGTTCAAAGTACGCACTACAGCGCCGCCATCCAGTCATGTGGCGACCTGTATGCTTTCTGTGTACAACAACGGACTGCGCAGAATCAGCGCAGCTACAACCCAGACGAGGTCTCGAAAGCGCCGACGTTTTTCCAGTAGGAAGCGTCCAAAGGAAGGAGCAGGCGCAATGATGTTTGAGAGGATACAGACGGGACGGACCTCAGTGCGGGAGAAAAGGGAATGCACCCATCTTTGCGGATAAAACAAGACAGATACCCGAAACGACGATAGTATCTCGCGGAGGTTGGCGTACCGCTGTGGTTTTGTGGTTTCGCACCGAGACCGCAGAAAGTAGTTCATTGCTTGTAATGTCAGCATGAGCCGAAGTGAACAACAGGAGCGAGCGAGTTGACTGTGCTTGGTGTCCAGCTCGTTTGCGCGAACTGTAGTTTCTGTAGTTTGAGTTTTAATAATTTATCTTGGTTTCGGCGCTGAAACTGTGCAGTGTGTGTGAAGCGCACAGCCGGAGGCGACCATGTGGACTCTTCTCGCCTCGGACTGTAGACCCGAGATGGCCTTCTCTTGCCAATTATAGTCCGTAATGACGATGCATGGTGATTTGGTGTGTTTTTATGGTCTGTTCGCGAGGATATGGGGCATATGACTGTATCCTGGGGTTTCAGATCCGGACAGCTGCAGCGTCTGGACTTCTGTTGTGATAAACATACACTCAAATATTACATGCACTGATATCAAAGCCGCTGCTAGATGTTAGTTAGTCTCGCTGGTTGAATCATAAGTTAGTTTCACTGCCATTGCATCCTATATAACCAGTGCACATTTGGGATTATTTGTGAGCTGAGTTTGCATCACACCAGTATCCCTAAATCATCTGCAAACACTCTTTTTAGATAATTGCATTGGAAGAGGTCACATTGCAAACATGAATTATCAGCAACACCTGGCGAACTCTGCTGCGATCAGAGCTGAGATCCAGAGGTTCGAGTCCGTCCATCCGAACATCTACTCCATCTACGAGCTGCTGGAGCGGGTGGAGGATCCACTGCTGCAGAATCAGATCCGAGAGCACGTCATTGCCATTGAAGGTAAGGGCAACAAGGGCGTTTGAATCAAATTCAGCAGCCGATTTATCGTATATTAAAGCTGCAGTCCGTAACTTTTTTTTTTTTTTGGTAAAATTTTTTCCAAAATAATTTTTTTGAGCAAGTACATAACCATCCGGTGTTCAAAACTATCTCCTTACCTTATCCCGATTCACAACGGTAAGCTTGTAATAATGTTTTATAATTCAGGTGGTACTGGTAGGTTTCCGCGGGAAATTCGAGCATGCAGCCGTTCGTCTTTGCGTCATTACGTCACGTCTGTTTACATGAAGAAGGAGTCTAGTAGGCTATATATTTAGCTGAAATTTTTGGCAGATACGATAACTGATAATTCTTTATATTTGAAAGCCGATAACTGATATATTGGCCGATAAATCTAAATCCAAATTTTTATATATAATTTTTGAGAGCCTGATTATAAAAACAAAAGTCTTACCATTAAAAGCAATGTCCCAATCACACAATTATAATGTTCTCATTATAATTTTATGTAGCCTATATGACAGATTTGCACTCTACGTTGCATGTAACTGTATTTTACTTTGTGAAGTTATTTCAGCCATATTTTTTAAGCAATTTAAAACCATCATGGCGAACAGTGTGCATCTGAAGTGTCTCAGCTAAAGTAAATAATACATTATTTATCAGCTTTAATATATCGCCTACATTTTCTTATCGAACCGATAACATTAAAAATGAACACATATCGTCTGATACCAATATGGCGACTGATATATCGTGCATCCCTTATATATAGGATGCTGACGGATATAGCCTTTTCTCACAGCAGCTGGAATAATTAAACTTATAATTTTGATGGCGGATTGTATGGTATGACAAATTAACGTTAGTGATTACACTGTACAGAAATTGAAATCTACAGGTAACACTAATACACACTAAATACACATAGTCACGCAATGCTGATGTTGTTAACATTAACAATTTGAGAACAAAGTATAACAATAATAATTTGCATGGTTTGATGTGATCCGAGCTAAGCAATCATTAGATTTAATCACCATTGGGAGCCATTGATTTATTGTAATGCTTTTTTTCTCAGTTGGTCAGAACAAAAGTGGCAGACATGTTACTTACTTGTTCAGATGACATTTTCCGGTGAAAATACTTATATTGCTCATACTTTCAACAATCTGTGATTCAGAAGTACAGTATCCACACCAGTGTGGTGACTGACAGCAAACATTAGATTCATCCGTGCTGAGGAGCCGTGCCGATGCACAACCCACTTAAAGATGATAATTCCACAAATAACTGCAATTGCAGGTTTCAAACAGAGATGGCGACAAAGAGGCAAAACTTACGGACTGCAGCTTTAATTTAATTGATTTGCTTTTGCATGTCAATGGTGTGTGATACCAAGTTTGGCGGAAACTCTGGTTGACACAGGGAATATGGGATGGGACGACAAACCTGGATTAAAGCATGACGCTTTATGAGATGTGTCCACTCCCAGTGCCATTTGACAGAAATACTTAATGAGGATTATATTACATAATCGATAATGACATTACAAATCAAGCCACTCCAAAAGGTAATTGTTAGTTCTCTTTCTTCTCATGACGAGTACACTTTCTTTTCAATCGCAGAGAAAGTTTTGGACCTTTGGATTCTAGAAATGAGAGGTAGTACATTTTATTTCCAATGTTTTATTGGTTATTGTAAAAAATGCTGGCTTAAAAACAACCCAAGTTGGGTGGAAAATGGACAAACCCAGCGATTGGGTTGTTTTAACCCAGTGGTTGGGTTAAATGTTTGACCAACATGCTGGGTAGTTTTATTTATCTCAAATATTGTTTAAAAATTACTGTGTTTCTTGCTTAAAATGAACCCAAAGTTTGTTGGAAACTAACATTTATTAATATGTTTAATGAACCATAATTAAACAGTAAATATTTATTAAATTGCTTATTAATAAATGTTCACCTTTTGATTATTATTGTTGCCTCTAGTAATTATGTGTCTGATTAATTTACAACATATTTTGGGTTCATTTTAAGCCAGACATATAGTCATTTTTAAACAATAGTTGAACTACCCAGCATGTTGGGCAAACATTTAACCCAACTGCTGGGTTTGTCCATTTTCAACCCAAATTGGGTTGTTTTTAACCCAGCATTTTTAAATACTGGTTATATTTGTTCTTTAAACCATTTCCTTGTCTTTGAGCCATCTGAGGTTTCAGATTTAGTCATTTTAAGAGTAAGGTCAGTACTGTAACAAGGAATTGCTGATGGTTTGTGTCAGATACAGCTTTAATTCTTGTTTCTTGTAGATCAGTGAAGATAGTGTTTATGGTTTGCATGAAGAATTTTTTGCTTGGCTGTCACGGCCTGTGAGGTTTAGAATGGCTTGTTTAACTGTTTTAATATAATACTGTAATTAAGAGAGAGCCTAATCATCATGGTTTTCACACAAATGCTATTTCCAATGCTGTCAGTTGTACCAGTAGGTTATATAATAGCAAAATGAGAAACTGCATTGTGCTTGAAATGAAACACAGTGTTCCACTAGATTGCAGTGAATGTTTCGGTAATGAGTGGGTTCTTGGCTCTCTGTGTGGTCAGAGATGCATGAATCTTTGACCCCTTTTAATGAAAGTAAAATGGTTCTTGACTTGCTGAGACATGCACATGGATCTGCCTGACATAGACAAACCTGTCACTGCCATAGCGCAACCCCTCGACAGACCCCGGCCTGTCTAATTCCTGAGAAACAAAGACAGACTACCTAAAAGTATCTTGGGAATGGAGTGCTTCCTTGCTTAGTGCAATCAATATATGGTGAATCTTGCTATAGTTACTTAAAATACCTTAAATTTAAAGTCATCATGCATGTTATGTTGTGTGTGGTCATGAGTTAAAGATCTAAAAGCAGAACTTGATAGTGTTTGTTTTGTTGCCATAACTGATTTACTTCTGGCTTCTCAGCATTGTTTTACTAACCATGTTTGCTAAGTGCTAACTAACTGCTGTAATTATGTTACTTGGTAGTGAATTTAATATGCAAAACATCTGAATACCCCCAAAATAATCAGCATTTATTGTGATTAAATGTCTACTTTGATGCCACTTTCATTAACTACTCACTGACCCTCGAGTTTAACAGATGGCAAATCTGAGCTGAAAATCGATACTTAACACACCCTGTGATCTGAAGTACGTCTGTCTTCAGATATTAGACTGGTGTAGCGTTTTGCATTGGTGTGCGCAGTAGTCTCCTTATTTAATTTTATCATCAGGGACGGGTTGGTTTGAGCCTAAGCAGATCGCTCTCTATGCAAGGCATGTTTGTGATCTCAGAGACACGCATCTGGGCGACTCTTTGGCCTCACTGCTTCTTACATAAAGGGCATGACATTTATAAGAATGAATAGTGTAGCTTGTGCATAGAAAATAAGACTTGTAAGAATGTTGGATAAAACATTCTGGACCTTCTGAGAATCTAAAATTCAGAAAATTATCATGCACAATAATATACAGGTGGGTCAATGATGTGACGGGTCATTTTTTTTTTTGTCCAAAGGCCTTAATAATAATAAAAAACAAAGATATGACATCCAAAGTATGTAAGGTAGTACAACTAGATCTCTTTTATTGAATCCAAAAGGTTTTAATTATATTTTTATTATATAAGTCTCAAAAGGTCATTCGGTTTAACCATTCAAAGGCCAATACATCCATTTCATTTGTGATTAAAATATCTTACAATGTAATAAATGTATATATTTTTTTATTCTGGCATGATTTTATAACATCATATATCAACATAGTGCAAAATGGTATTAAAATTATGTGTAGAAGTCATTGTATTGTTATGAGAAAGAATGTCCGGAAAAATGAATTTCATTGTCATTCGGAGTAACCAATATAGAGGGACCATTTTGGATCAAGTCATGCGGTCAGTATCATGTGACATCATTCAGACACCTGGACCACATGGTCATGAAGCAAAGTAACTAACTCGCTTTTAACTATTTGAAAAAAACATGTTTTCACTCGTTCATGTCCCGAAACATCAGGTCATTCGGTACAACCGCTATAAAACATTGAAAATGTTGTAATATTTTAAAAACTTGTACTAAATATAAAATGTTTGACTGTCCTTTTGTTAGCTAGCTAGATATCAGCCTGTTAGCATTGTTTGAAAATATCGTCATTCGGTGTAACCAAAAGTGTAATTTGGTAAAAACGAAATTTTGGTGACAAATTTTGTCCATCTTGTAAAAAATGACAAAAGCAGTGTTAATTGATTATTAAAAAACATAATCTCATTGTTAACACTTAATAAAACTTCAAAATTAATTATATCTCCATTGTTTTTTTGTTTTTTTTTACTTTTAAAAACCTTATTTGTCAATGACCCATGTATTAAACTAAATGGAAGTCAGTATTGATTTTATACTTGGTGAAAACAAAAGTGAGCGTATTTTTTAACTTTTTATTTCCATATTGGTCTTTTATCCACTCCAGCATTTGTAATGTAATGCTCCAAAATGTGCATAAAAATAAATTTATGGAAAATGTCTTATGAGCATTTGGAGTAATGTTGTAAATTTGGTACGTTGATTGGGGAAAGTCTGAAAAGTGTCCAGACCAATAATTTCAACTCTGTTGCCAACAACAGTTCAAATTTGACCTTTCATTTCATTTGAATTTTTATTACAGTAATTTTAACATTCCCTTACATTTGGATGGTACCTGAAATCTTAGTAAAGACAATCAACAATTGGATGTATTGGCTGAAAGAAAAATAGGAGAAACAGAAATTACATGCATATTATGAGAAAAGAAAAGACATCAGTTGTGGTAACAATACAATCTGTTGCAAAAAGATAATGTTAGCTTTTACAGCAATACAGCCTTTTTTCTAATTCAATAAACATTATAGTATATTTATTACTCAGTCAGTAGATTGGGTACCAAATCCGCCTATCAGTTTTGGCTTCTTGTATCATTTTTCTTTTCCATTTTTTCCATCAACTATATACAAAATGAACCTGAGGATGGTATATTTGTCTCCAGAAGTACCCTCATTCCCAATATGGGTACTTTTATTTTATTATTCAAACTATTACTTCTTTCATTGCTGATTTCTTTTCTAACCCATTGTGACCCTGACCACAAAACCAGTCATAAGTCACACAGGTATATTTGCAGCAATAGCCAACAATACATTGTATGGTTCAAAATTGATTTTTCTTTTATGCCAAAAATCAGGATATTAAGTAAGATCATGTTCCATGATGATATTTTGTAAATTTCCTACTGTAAATATATCAAAAATGTATTTTTGTGAGTGGATATGCATTGCTAAGGACTTCATTTGGAAAGGTGATTTTCTCAATATTTTGATTTTTGATTCCAGATTTTCAAATCTCAGCCAAATATTGTCCTATCCTAACAAACCATACATCAATGGAAAGCTTATTTATTCAGCTTTTAGATGATCTTAATTTTCAGATAATTTACCCATATCACTGGTTTTGTGATCCAGGGTCACATTTCTCAATAATTCTCAAGATTTCTCTTCTCTTCTTAATTATCATAATCTCTATACTAGGTCTGGTCTATGATGTTTTGAATTTTATATAACTTTTGAAAACTTCTACCTAAATTCATACTTTATTGGGTACACAGAGTTGATAGATAGCCAGTCAGTCATTCATTTTGTCATAAAATTCCTCATTTTACTAGTTTGGTCTGTTGTGTCAAGCCATTTTGAATTTCACCCCTATTATCGCAGCTGTTTTCAGTGATAAATTTGATCGCAAAACGTCAAAAAGGAGGCTGTCTCGGCACCACTTTGGCACGAGTGCTTGGCCCCATAATTGCTGTTTGCAGATATTTTTTATAAAAGTAGCCAGAAAGTAGAAGAAGAAATATTGATTAAGCAGACTCATAGTTCTGTTGCTCTCTCAGAAGCTCATTGTGCATCTAGTCAAATTTTCTGTCGAAAGCCTCCTCCTAAGACTGTCCATTTTTGCCATGCAACCTGTCCCTCTTGGGATTGTTAGCAAGGAAATGTCTGGCAGATCTAATGGCCGGGGTTATTGTGCTAGGGCAGCAGTGCTATGAAACACACCCCCTCCAAATGAGAGATGCAGATGACAGAAACGCAGCCCCTCCCATCCAATCTGTGTGGAGGACACCATTAGGGAGATGTAGTCACAGACATCCATGTAGTTCGTTAAATGCGTACAGAGGAGCTTGCGTCACCCTGCGGCTGTCAAAAGTCTCCATCCTTAAAATTACATCTCACATCCTGCTGCTGAGTCATACTCCGCTTTTATGGCCAGTCTGTCTGGCACATTGAATATAATGGCCATCTTTTTGGTGTTTCTCAGAGCTGTCAGCATTCTGCTTGAATTGCATTGAGCTCTTGGTGCAGTAGAATGCTATGGCTCCAAGGAGACCATATATCTGTTTATATTTAATTAGGAGGCCCTGAAGCACGGCCGTAGAGACCGAAGCTGGGAGAGAGGAACGGGGCAGCATATGGGGGGGCCATATGCTGAAGAGCGTGCTAAGTCTAGACTGGGTTCAGGGATTAACAAGCTACCAGTACAGTTGATTTAAATGGCACAGTGGGGTTCTGAACACAAACAATAAAGAGGCAGATTAGGGGCAGTAACTGTCTCTTCTAGTTGTAAGAGTACGTAGATTGCTTGACCTTCACTGGTTCCCACACGGCTACACTAATCCAAATACATTTGAAAATAGCATTTCAGTTTCAAAATGCTCTCCATCCACACTAATAGCGTTTTCAGATGTTTTCGAAAAGTCTCTCGTCTACACTGAAATGTCAGAAAATACAAATAATCTTACTGTGCATGTATGAAATGTAACAAAAGCTCACTGAGATGACCAGACCTCATAGTTCTCATGTTATTCTTCTGGCATGATCATTTTATTAGCAAAATATCCCACCACTTGGTGGGATTGGTGCGGCCAGGTCACTCTGTATGGTCTAAAATGCAATTGCCCTATTGTTTTGACACAGGACAGCAATTGCAAGTAAATTTTTTGTCATCTTTGCAGGAATTTAATATGAAGATTTTACACAGTAACATTCATCTTTAGCTACACTGTGCAAGTGAATAGCACAGCTTGCACATGCTGGTATAACCATAGATATCTGTCTAAAATTTGCAAAAATTGTACCCTACAACAGCTTGTCACTGGGGCAGTACCCTTAAAAAGGACAGCTTTGTACCTCATCTATCCCATAAAAGGTGCATTTTAGTATCTTAATATGTACCCTTAAGGTATTGAATGACTTCAGATTTTTTTTTAAGTCGACATTTATGTGAAACTTAAAAGTGGGCCGCCCTTGTGCACAGCTTTGATGTATGACAGCGCTGCCCACAAGGCTATTGTTCCCACTTAACAGCTTATATTTATCTTTTTTTTTGTCTTTGGATTGTTATATTTCTCACAGAATTCTGCTTGTTCTGAATCCGATACAAATAAAGTAGCACAGTAAAGATTACATTTATATGAATGCATTAGTGAGAGAGCGATTGATTAACCTGCATGTACGATAAGTTGTTTAAAACGTGATCAATATTGAGCATCCAGATGGTATAATCAAACACATTTTGAGGAGTGCTCTCGGAGGATGCATTATTTGTCATTTTAACTTTTGGAAACGGAGCGTAAAAGTGGACTTCAACGATTTCTTATCATGTTGCGCCCTCTATAGGCCATGATCAGCAACTAGTCGGTCAAGTTTTTTTTTCCTTCTGAGAGGACAGTTACAATAGGGCTGGACAAAATGTTAATCTCAATTAATTTAACATTTTACCTCGATTATGATTAATTAACGATTATTTTGTTTTTTTGCTGTTTTTTTTGCCCTCATCGTTCACTAAAAAGGTTTGTACTGTAAATTTTCTTAACTATCTAAGGTGGGATATTTTTTCCTAATGAAAGAGTGATCTGACATAACAGCTCACTTTCACTGGTTATTTTATCTATGGTTCGTAACATTTCTTACAGATTTCTGCTTGTTGTAAATCAGATACAGATACGTTAGCACAGTACCAGTACATTTATTTGAATGCATTAAAGGCAGGGTAGGTAAAAAATGTATAAAAAACTTTTTTTCAAAATTTGTTTAAACTTTATTTATATATCAATACATAATTAAAATGTAAGTACTCTGAAAAAGAAAGTATAAAAATCGAGTGTCTGTAGACCTCTCACGACTGTTTTAAAGACAGCTCATTATTTCCATTCACTCCACCCCCTCCCTTCTGGGCTCCTTCCAAAGCCACGCCCCCAAAACGCATGAACGTGCGACTCCGACCACTGAGCTGGAAGACGCATTATTTACCTGAGACGAGCGGAGAGGAAGGAGCACAGTGCATGTAGTGACATCATGTCAGAATCACATGTAATAAAAATAACTTTATAATATATTTAATTATTTAATTCGCTAACGAGTTAGTTATCTATAAGGCAAAGCTAAAAACAGGTTGCATGATACACGTTTTTCCATTACCATCATTTACACTGTGATGAAGATGAATTTCGTGTAAGATTCATAACATATACGTTGTTCTACAGATAAACAGAGTAACATACACTCAAATATCAACTCACAACTGCATTGCAGACACAAAATAATAACACACACATACAACAAAGTGTGTACAACACACACAGATACAAGATAAAGACATCAGTAAACATAGGTAGAGAATATAAAAACAAAACAAAGGCGAAAAAAAACGTGCAGGTAAACTTACAGGTGAACATGGTAAAAGAGTTAGACAGAGGTAAATATAGTAGAAAAGTTCCTAGATGCGGAGTAACGTTAGGCCTACTATCTGTTAAATATGTATTTAGTTATCTAAAGCAAAATTATGCACAATTCAACACTATAGCTATCATCTTGAGCTAGGCCTATAGATTATTTATCGTCTCTACTACGGCTCGCTAAGTAATGTTATGTTAGCTATATTACGCAGTTATGTGTGCTAATGACACATGCTTCATGAAAAAATAAACAAAAAAATATGTATGATCAAAATACAAAAACAAAGATTTACCTGTCCAGCAGAAATAAAGCCATCAAGGAGTCACTTTTCAGCCCCTTGAGTTCCCTCAGTTCTCGCCATCGCTGGAGAGCCATGCCGATATTAACTCGCGTTTTATTTCTTTGTTTATCCAAAGACTTTTTGTTCATTGCCTTTTCTTGTACTGTTACTGTCTTCCTTTTTTTGCCTGGTTTGCCTTCACTAACTGCATAGGCCGGTACTGTGAATTTTGCTTACTGTTTCTCTGCCATTGTTTTGGTATTCCTAGGATCCGTGCCTCTTGAATTCCCCAAATCAAACGTGCGCGCGCAAGTGGGCAGGTCATGTGTGGCAAAAGGGTGGTTGCCATGGTTGCGAGAGAGTGACAGCCGCCTAAGCCAATCCTATGTTTCGTCCCGGATGGAAATAATGAGCTGTGTTTAATACAGATTAAACGGTATAGAGTCACTCGATTTTTATACTCTTTTTATCAGAGTTCTTACATTTTAATTATGCATGGATATATATAGAAAGTTTAAACAAATTTGGAACAAAATTTTTTACCTACCCTGCCTTTAATGAGACTGATTGTGTGTGAATTAGTCCTATCATCTCTCTATTAATTGTGAAGCTGTGGGTTGTAAGTAGTTACTTCAAAAGTAGAACATTTTATGCTATAGCTTTTGAGTTTCTAAGCTACTTTAGTGATAAATGGCAACGAGTTTCTTCACTCCTCTCTGTGTACATGATCTTCATGTTATGTGTGAGCTAGTGTCTGTATGAGTGTTCGTATTCCACAATGCATCAGTGCAGATGGTCTAAAATCGCTTCAATGTCCAAACTGGCAAGCCTTAAAACATACAATTGACAAAGTTTAGTGAAGATGCAAGTGAAAGTGATCTCATTTTTGGGGTTGCCGCTCGTGCGCCGTCTGTGTGAGTTGACTCTGCGTTTGAGTTCGCCTCCCTGTTGCTTCCATGCCGCTGACTGGACGGGGCGGAGTCACATGACTACACATGTGGTAGTATGTTTTTAAGGAGAAAGTATTAACAGGATTAAAAAAAACCCTGAAATAACTGACATGGGAAAATTACGTCGGTTAGCGGTTCTGAATTTCAGTTTCGATTATTTTTTTTGATTAATAAAATATGCGTCACATAAACATGCATCATCTTTTTCGAATACCTATGTTTTCACGGTCACACTACTATGTGAAAATAGCATTTTCATAGTTATCCACTTTGGAGCACATCTTCTGAAACTCTGCTTTCGCAGGACAAAAACACCAAAATGCAGAGAAAACAATGCATTTTCAACTGGATAAATGTAGAGCTGATTTTTCTAGGTGTTTATTTGCTGTCCTCAACTAAGATGGTACATCTTTTGGGGTTCTGATTCTCTAGCAGTGAGTGGGACAAAACATCAATAGCATGATGGGTCAGTCCCAAGGGCCTTTTTTCTGTGGTGGTGGTAGTAGAAGGCAGTAGAGGAAGTTGAGCTCTTCTAAGTCACTTTCAAAGGAAAGAGATGAAACGCTGCCACAGGTAAAGCTGTAAAGAGTCTAGAGTGGAGATCAGCTCTCTCTCTCTCCATCCCTTTCCCTCTCACTCTCTCGGTTTATCATTTTATTTCTCAGTGTGGGTGGTGAGCGAGCAAAAGTTCTCAGCTGAATAGCGATTTGTTCTTTCCAGTCTAAAGCGAAAACAACACCCTCATCCCTCTCTTACTGCTTTTATCTCTCCACATTGTCATCCTTTCAGCAGACCTGTGCACCCATGCCCTCTGAAAAATGTGCTGTGTGATTCAGAACGGTTGTCTCATTCCTGTTTGAGCCTTGAATCTGTTGCTGCATTCTTCTCAGATAATAGACCAGATGCCAGATAATACACAAGATCAAGATGCGGGAATTTAAAAGACAAGTATTGTTACATGTAATTAATAACGCCACTGTCATTTGCTGGATTATCCAGAAATGCATTACTCATAAATGGCCAACAATCTTATCTGCAGTGACATTCTAAGGCAACACTCATGTTTTTCTGTCTATATCCTTGTGAAACTGGAAGTGGAAAATATTCACGTCTCTGCAGTTTGAGCAGTAACGGGAGACTCTTTTAGCCCATCCTCCTCATATAGACTAACCTAGTTCTCAGAGGACATTTGATACGGGAGGAAGTGTCAGGTGTTACAGCGTTTCTGATTAAAAGAGTCGGTTGTGTTAGATCGTTTAAAACTGATGTATTCTAGAGGAAGATCCACCTGTTTGTCCAGTTTTGTGGGGAAATCCATCAGCAGGCCGTCTAGATGGAAGTCACTTGCTTCCTCTTTTGCTTTTAATGTATAATGTGGTTATACTGATCACCACATTTTTGTTCCACCTTGTTGTAGACAAAAGGAAATGTATGTTTACAGTATGTCTATGAGTTACATTACTCAATGCATCTCCATAATGCAAATTGAGCCAATGATATATGGTTATTAATTTGTGCAAAAAATGCTAGGGCTGCACGGTTAATTGTATTTTAATGGTGATTTCTGTTTCTCTTGATGAATCCATTTTCCTGCATTGGTAACAAGCCTCTACACTCTTTCCTGCCCTGCTTGGGGTTGCCAGATGACAAGAGAATAAGTCCCCCAAATGGGGATTTCCTCTTAAAATATTTTTCACATAGTGTTTTATTTGATCTTCTCATTCTGGCAACCGTGCGCACACTTTCTCTCTACACAGTGGAAAAAGATCTGATGATCTGACAACATCAACAGACATGCATGTTGGAGTTGAGCGATGTCCAATCTGAAATTCTGCTTGAATGCGGTTACTGAATCTGCGAGTGAAACTTCTCTGTGACAAAAGGGGCTTTTGCACCGGAGGAACCTTTTCATAGTTCCTAGAGCTATTGGCTGAAGTACCCAGATTTTGCCATGTTCGCACCGCAGGAACTAGGAACGATTTTAGTTCGAGGAACTCCTGCTTCAGAGTAGGGTCTAAACCAGCTTTATAGGAACTATCGATGACATAAGTGTACGATGATTGGTCAAATGCATGTCAAACACCGGCACCCGGCCGTGTAAACATATTTACTTCATGAACATGGAAAACAGTGATAACAGCTTTTACTTGTTGTCTGCAGTGTTGCACCTCTACTGCACCTGCACCTCTACTGAAAGTTGTCATAGGAGATTTTGTCTCTTAGCCCCACTTTTTGCTTTTTCAGTCGTGCAGATTATGCATTTTCATTCCATCTACGTTATCACAAAACCCACAACACGCAACAAACAACTCCGATCACGGCATCCTCCATTCACAGGTTTTTAGCGTTTGTAAATGTTGTGCTTAAAGATGCCAGTGTCAGCCGTTTCACAGCTGACAGTGCTAATGCAACCAGGGACATGGCCCAGGGGAGAAATTAGTTCTCTGGGAACTATCTTAGTGGCAAGTTCCTAGAACTATTTGGTGCAAAAGCCCCTAAACTGAAGAAACCCAAACATAACTCTTGACCATATTGTTTGCAATCATGGTTTGTGAATAAATGCGGCCCGTGGTTCCTCTGTGCTACAATGCAAAGTAAAAATTTAACATAAATTGGGATTATTGGAATTAATATTAGGAATTTCACTTGGTCACGTTTTAGGTTTAGTTCACCAAAAAATGAAAATTATCCCATGATTTACTCACCCTCAAGCAATCCTAGGTGTATATGACTCTCTTCTTTCAGATGAATGTAATCTGAGTTATATTTAAAAATATCCTGATTTTTCTAAGCTTTAATGGGTGTCGAAATTTTGAAGCCCAAAAAAATGGATCCATCCATCATCAAAATAATCCATACGGCTCCAGGGGTTTAATAAAGGCCTTCTGAAGCGAAGCAATGGGTTTTGGTAAGAAAAATATCCATATTTAAAGGTGCCCAAGAATGCTTTTTCACAAGATGTAATATAAGTCTAAGGTGTCTCCTGAATGTGTCTGTGAAGTTTCAGCTCAAAATACCCCATAGATTTTTTTTTTATTAATTTTTTTAACTGCCTATTTTGGGGCATCATTAACTATACACTGATTTTGGCAGCGCGCCGCCCCTTTAATTCGCCTGCTCCCTGCCACACGAGCTCTCGACTATATTACAGTGCATTTACAAAGTTCACACAGCTAATATAACCCTCAAATGGATCTTTACAAGATGTTCGTCATGCATGCTGTATGCATGCTTCGAATTATGTGAGTAAAGTATTTATTTTGATGTTTACGTTTGATTCTGTATGAGTTTGAGGCTATATGCTCTGTGGCTAACGGCTAATGCTACACTGTTGGAGAGATTTATAAAGAATGAAGTTGTGTTTATGCATTATACAGACTGCAAGTGTTTAAAAATGAAAATAGAGACGGCTCTCTTGTCTCCGTGAATACAGTAAGAAACGATGGTAACTTTAACCACATTTAACAGTACATTAGCAACATGCTAACGAAACATTTAGAAAGACAATTTACAAATATCACTAAAAAGACCATGTAATCATGGATCATGTCAGTTATTATTGCTCCATCTGCCATTTTTCGCTGTTGTTCTTGCTTGCTTACCTTGTCTGTGCACAGATCCAGACGTTAATACTGCCTTTCCTTGTGTAATGCCTTGAACATGAGCTGGCATATATGCAAATATTGGGGTCATACATATTAATGATCCCAACTGTTAAGTAACAGTCGGTGTTATGTTGAGATCCGCATGTTTTCCGGAAGTCTTTTAAACAAATGAGATTTACATAAGGGGGAAGCAATGGGGTTTGAAACCCAATGTATGTCTTTGCCATGAACTGAACTCTTGTTACTCAACTATGCCAAGGTAAATTCAAATTTTGATTCTAGGGCACCTTTAAAACTTTATAAACTATAATAACTAGCTTCCAGCAGATGACTGTACGCATTGATTTGCGGCGGAAGAGTGACTTCTGAACCGACGCATGACTTATTGATGAACGCGGAAGTGCAGAGGATAAAGCAAAACAAAACAAAACACCAGTCACTAATTAATTAGAAGTCTAAAAAGAGAAATGTCGAATTTCGATATAAGAGAAGAGGAGCTTGAGTTTGTCGCACAGCCCTATCACGGGTTACTCTTGTGGTGCAAGTCGACTTGCACAGTATGCGTACGGCCGTCTGCCGGAAGCTAGATATTTTAGTTTCTAAAGTTTTAAATATGGACATTTTTCTCACAAAAACCCATCGCTTCACTTCAGAAGGCCTTTATTAACCACCTGGAGCCTTGTGGATTACTGTTATGATGGATGCACTTTTTTTGGGCTTCAAAATCTTGACCATTCCCAACCATTATAAAGCTTAGAAGAGCCAGGATATTTTAAAATATAACTCCAGTTATGTTCGTCTGAAAGATAGTCTCATACACCATAGCTTCAGGGTGAGTAATTCATGGGATAATTTTCATTTTTGGGTGAACTATCCCAATACGAGCAGGACCATGAAGCAGTTTGTTGGCTGGTTTAGGCCTGTGTTGCAGAAATTCTTCACATTCAGTTCATAATGTTGGCTGAACTGCATTGATGTTGGAGATGTAGTTTGTCAATGATATTGGTTAGAGAAATGGATGCAATGTGAAACCTTGAGTCTCTGAAGATCATCACAGAGGAAATACCAGACTGTCGCACTGAGTCTAATATGGGGACGCTGGTGATGTAATGCCTCTAGAGACACAGGGCTTTGTTGTCATTTTGTCCTCTGCGTGCCTACGCACCCTGCTGATGGGTTGGGTTTGTATCTCTTGTCAGAAGGGCTGTATTCTCTTTGTTAATACCACACCATGTGACTTACCTGTTTGATGACCTCACACGCCAACACAATTGCTTAATTCCCCTTTTCTTTATTGGACCGGAATGGTTGTAAATGGCTGTTTTTTTTTTTTTGTTTTTTTTTCTCCAGATGTCATTCACATGTTGTTTTGACACGACCTCATTTGAAAGTTAATGATTTAGATCTTGCGGTGTCAATGTGGTGCAGTGTTTTGTGGGTGAGTGTGTCATCGGGGATGTTGGAACAGCTGCAAACAGACACCAATCAGACACCAATGCAGCCAGGATTCTCCCCTGTGACTGTAGGGGAAGAGCCACATGATATACTACCATTCACATGTTTGGAATCACAATGAAACCAGGGTGAAATGGAAGTTGCAGTAGTCTTTTCTTCAATATTGTGACGTATCCGAGTGATATGGCTTCTCGGACATGAAAAAAATGTTGGGCGGGACTTGATTTTTGTCCATTGGGAATTGATTAGATGGTTGGATACTAGTTGTGGTTTGCTATTGCTGTGATCTGCTGCAAGTGAGAGGGAAAGTTATTTTGTTTAACCCCTTAGCTTGGTGCTCTTTATTTTTTTTGCCTTTTTTTTCACATCGCATATTTTATAATCATCTTAAAGGTCCCGTTCTTCGTGATCCCATGTTTCAAACTTTAGTTAGTGTGTAATGTTGTTGTTAGAGTATAAATAAAATCTGTAAAATTTTAAAGCTCAAAGTTCAATGCCAAGCGAGATATTTTATTTAACAGAAGTCGCCTACATCGAACGGCCAGTTTGGACTACATCCCTCTACTTCCTTCTTTAATGACGTCACTAAAACAGTTTTTTGACTAACCTCCGCCCACAGGAATACACAAGAGTTGCGTTTGTAGAGTGTGTTTGTCGCCATGTCGTCGAAACGCTGTTATTTTCATCCCGCAGTCCAATCACCGGGTCTGATTCCGGCTCAAATTGATAGGGTAAAATTAAAGACATGTTTACAATAACACTGAGCGCGTGCATCTCCACGTTATGGTAAGAGGCGTGACCTTTCCGGGCACGGTGCGCTCAGAGCTGTCGAATCACAACACAGGAACCGCTGGCACAATCAGAACTCGTTACGTATTTCTGAAGGAGGGACTTCATAGAACAAGGAAGTCATCAGCCCGTTTTTATGACAGTGGAAACAGCGGTATACAGATAAGTAAATTATGTGAAAAATACTGTGTTTTTTTACACGCGAAACATGAACACATGTTATATTGCACACTATAAACACAATCAAAGCTTCAAAAAACCACGAAAAACGGGACCTTTAAATTAGGTATCATTCAAAAGCTTATGATCTCAAGCTATTTTGAAATTGGATGTTGCATTACCATGGAAACCATACTTTAATTACTTTTAGCGAGCTCCTCCCCTAGTGGGTGGTGTCAGGTTTCATATTACAATATTTATTTTAGCTACTTTATAGTGAAATCTTTTCTAAAATTGACATAACGCATATCGTCGGAAAGGTCTGAGTCTCACAGTTCTATATTTGCGAAATGTTTTGTGATAGAAGTGATATTTGGACAGAAATGTATACATTTGTAACAGGAGAATGCATAAAATGTCGGTTGACACCCGGTGGCTGTTTTTGGTACAGCGCCTAAATCTCATTTTTGTGATATCAACTTCAAATTTGGTTAGACATATGGCTTTTATTTGATAGCAATTTTAAAGTAAAATATATTTGATAAAATATAAATTTTATATAAAATGTTTCTTCTTTAAAACAAGACCAAACTTAGGTCTGTACTCCAAAGCTTTCTTGAATTATTATTATTATTATTATAATAATTTATAGTGCATTTTCATGTCTATTCTCAAAAGTGGGGATGACTGCTAAGGGGTAAAAGATTAACAAGTGCACATGAATTAAAAAAAAAAAAATAGTGATGTGCATGGATAAATTATTTATATAAAACTGCAGTAATCCATAAAAATAAGAATTGTCAGTTTTGATTTCATGGTAACGTAGCTGAGACTTTTACTCAATAAGGATGCATTATGTTTGAATGTATTATTAAAAGTGCAGTAATGTTACAAATGACTTTCTATTTGGTTCAAATAAACAAAATCATCTCTCTTCATCAAATAATTCCCTCTTATATAAATATTGAGGTGAAGTTTCATTCTATGCTTTTGATCAATAAAATGCTACATTGGCGAATGATGTCTTTTGAAAACATAAAAAAAATCTTATGATTACAAATGTCTGAACGGCAGTGCATTTATTTTATTTTGAAATATAAAAAAGGACAAAACATGAGAGAAACGATTTGTTTCACAGGACAAGCAGATGTTTGTTTCTACCAAAATTCCAGTAGCTGAGTACAATTTCAGATAACAACATAATATATTATATTAATAGCTTCATTCCTATTGTTCCTAATAAGCCCAATAAAACTTTAAAACACACAGAACCTCATATAAAAAACAGAACAACTGTACTAGCCAGGGAAAAGAAAGGAACACTTTACTATGGTTAAATAGAGAAAAGATTAAAGAAAGTTTATAAATTCATAAACTAAAACTGTAATTCATATTTATCCATATTTAGGCTGATTAATCAAATATTAATCAAAATAAAATGTTTACTTAATCAAATATGAAACATTATTACATTAAACACAGGTGGAGTTATTTACACACGTAGCCCGTTCTTCTTTGTTTACAAAACATGTCATGAGTGTTTCAGATTTCAGATTAATCTTTGATTTGTTATCAGTGTGTTTTCTCATCATTTAGAGCAGCACATCAGTTGAAAAGGCTCCTCTGCATGACTGGAGGCAGGACTTTGTGTTTGTGTATTTAAAGCCAGTCAGAGCTTGAGCACAGCAGAAGTAGCAGCACCTTCTGGCCCACGTTCTCCTGATATCGCTCATCTCACTGGTCAGGGGGCAGACACCAACAAAAACAATACCGGTGTTCTGATTCAGATCTCAGGGAGGCAGAAATAGCCTCCTGAGCAGTGGCCTTCCTGCTGCTCACTGTGCTGCTTCCCCCCATTAATGTCTCCAGGGGAGTGATGTCACTTCCCCTGCATTGATTACTCTGTTGTGGGTCGGGTGGATGTCCTCCAGCTGCAACCTGTCCCGGTGGCTTTGCTGTCAGTCACTTTAGACCAATACATTAAGTTTTTATGTTCAATTAGAATTTAAATGTATTGACTAAAAAAAGTCATGTGGCGTAAGCCATCAAGTAAAATGTAACTACTGTATTTTCCTTACACCTTGAATACATGTGTGTACATCTTAATCATATACAGTTATTTATTTTTTTTTATTTTTATTATGATTTGCAAGTGTGGGGTCACACCAAATGACATTTTACCACCTGACCTAATCTTGGCGTGTCATAAAAAGGTCCAAGAAGGGTTTTTTTTCTGCATGTTTCTGAATATTTTGTGAAATAGTGAAGCAGATTTCTTAAATAGTTTAACATATTATAATACATTATATTATATATTATGCCAACCTACTTAATGTTTTTTTTTTTGTCAAAGAGTTTTCCCCCTTCATTATGACACATTCAGGACACCCTGACATTTATGAACATCAGTATTAATTTAAATGCTGAAATTATTAGAATATATAAATATAAGCCATATATGTTGAATTTTACTATTTTTTTTTTTTTTAAATAATAAATTAATGCTCTTTGTCATTGACCTTTTAAAGGGTTAGTTCACCCATTTCTTTCATTAATTACTCAGTCATGTCGTTCCAAACCCGTAAGACCTTCGTTCATCTTCAGAACACAAATTAAGATATTTTTGATGAAATCCGAGAGGTATCTGACCTCCCTATAGACAGCAACGTCATTCCCAATTTCAAGGTCCAGAAAGGTAGTAATAACATCGTTAAAATAGTCCATGTGACTGCAGTAGTTCAATCTTAATGTTATGAATTGACAAAAATACTTTTTGTTTGCAAAAACAAAACAAAAATAACAATTATTCTACAATTTCTTCTCTTCTCTGTCAGTTTCCTACACTGTTGATGTTGTAAACACAGAGCAGTGCTTCTGAGTTCTATGTCAGAATGGCGGCTCATTATTGGCCGATGCTGTTCATGTGACCACAATGTGTGATTCTGACACAGGAGCTGGCCAACAATGAGCCGGCATTCTGACTTAGAACCCGGAAGCGCTGCACTGTGCTTACAACATCACTGTGCTTACAACTGCGTAGGAGACTGACAATAATAAAGTCGTTATTTTTGTTTTGTTTTTGTGCACAAAAAGTATTCTCATTGCTTCATAAAATTAAGGTTGAACCACTGCAGTCATGTCGACTGTTTTAACGATGTCTTTAATACCTTTCTGGGCCTTGAAATTTATGACATTGCAGTCTATCGGAGGTTAGAAAGCTCTCGGATTTCATCAAAAATATCTTCATTTGTGTTCTGAAGTTGAACAAAGGTCTTATGGGTGTGGAACGACATGAGGGTGAGTAATTAATGACAGAAATGTCATTTTTGTGTGAACTAACCCTTTAACTCCTTTCAAAATGTTAGCACTGACTGCTGTAGTAGCTCTTCATCTTTGAATGTCTTTAAATGCAGTTGAGATTTTCCACAGCCTGTAGTGTAATGAAAGGATAAGGTGAACTGGGAAATTAAATTACTTTGAGTCTGTCTCTTTTCCAGCTTGTTTTTTTTTTTGTTTTTTTTTGCTGGAATTCCCCCTTAATCTTTTTTTTTTTTTTTTTATATGTCACTTGGCCTTGAAATAATTACCCTTCTCCATCTGTTATACATTTAAAAATGACTTTCTGGGTTAAAGACATTGTAGAAAAATGATGCTTCGTTTCTTCTGTTGGAATTCCCATAATGGGGTTAATCTGTGTTTTTCACATATTCGTTGATGCAATGTTAAAGGAGTCCTTGATTTATTATTTCGCTTTTTTAACTTTAGTTAGTGTGTAATGTTGCTGTTTGAGCATAAACAACATCAGCAAAGTTACAACGCTCAAAGTTCAATGCAAAGAGAGATATTTTCTTTTACAGAAATTAAAGACTACAACAAACGGCTGGTAGGGACTACAACGAGCTTCTTCCCGGGTATGTGACATCACTAACCCTAAAATTTACATAAACCCCGCCCCCGCGAACACACAACAAAGGGGGCGGGGCCATGTTGGGCTGCTTTAGAGAAGAGGAAGAGTTGTTGTAGTAGAGTGTTGTTGTCATGCCGTCATTTTACGCCGGACTGCTTCACAAACGAGGGTCAATTCAACACAAAAGATGAACATGACGGCACATGCTAGTGGATGAGTTGAATCAACTCCACAGCAACTACATCAATTTATCCACTAACCATTCAGAAATGTCTAAAAGTTGTAACTTCTTCCTGAGTCTCTCCATCAGTGTCGACTCCGGTTTGAACAATGTAAGGCTGAACACCGTTACTGACAATCCTCATTTTGGCTGCGTGAGATTCTCCAGCTTTGTTGTTGTTGTTGAGCTGTTAAAGTTCCGCCCTCTTCTGGAAAGGGGGCGGGAGCAGCAGCTCATTTGCATTTAAAGGGACACACACAAAAACGGTGTGTTTTTGCTCACACCCAAATAGGGGCAAATTTGACAAGCTAATAAATGATCTGTGGGGTATTTTGAGCTGAAACTTCACAGACACATTCTGGGGACACCAGAGACTTGATATTACATCTTGTGTTATATTACCCTTTAAAACAAAATTGTTCATTCATTGATTCATTCATTCATTTATAACTGCCTAAGGTACATTTGTTTTAGTGTTGTTGGGCATCATTTGTTGGTGCAGCAGTGGCTTGTGGGGAATCTTCTGTCAGAGTAGGGATTACTCCAGTTGTACACTTGCTATGCCTTCTCAAATTTCAGTGGAAGCACAACGCTACCTGGTCTTTTAAAATTAAACGTTTGTGTCCGCAATCAGGCCATCTGCAACTGCCCAACCCCCACCCTTGTAAGGAAAACAAACGGATTAGCGGAGCCGACTCACTACATCTTGGGGTTGCCTCCTTACAATGGGTGAAGCTCACTGGCTGAATTGGCATTGAAAGTGGAAGTGTTACGTCAATAAGAGGCACTGTTCCCATCTGGCCCCTGCTTAGAAAGGAAGAGGAAAATCAATGGCACTTTCCTTCAGGACCGTCCTCTTGTGTTAGGTCACCATCTGCCAGTTCTAGACCCCACTTTCAGTGTTAGTGGAGTAATTAATGTGTTCTGCTACACCTCGAGAGTGTGTGCTAACACTGCCTGTGAGCGTCGACCCAGATCTGTGTATAGTTTGTGTAGATGAACAGCTTAATATGTCTGACTTCATTTTAACCTTCCTGCAATCTGTGCTTCTGGAACATTCAGTCTGATAAAGGAACTGTTTCAAAACAGTGTTTCCATGGCTCTCTTAGTGATTGCTAGTGTGTTTAATCAATTAAAAATCTACATATGACATATTTAATCCTGTATAATACACAAACCAATTGCGATGTGGTACAACAAGCTCAAATTTCTTTCAAAGTGGAGTGATAAATTCCTTCTTATCTTAGTCTTATTCATAAATCAACTGAAAACTACACTGCCAGTGTCTGTTTTCATTTCATTACCATTAATTATTACCATTAATGCGACTTCTGGTGCTGCATGGTTTTGCGGAGTGCTTAGTAAATTCACATCCGATTTTTAAGTGACGCAATTCAGTTGTAAAATTATGTACTGCCTGCATCCATCCATCCATCCATCTGTCCACCCTCCCATCCATCATCTATCCATCCACATGTCCGTCTATCCATCCATCCGCCCACCCGTCCGCTGCCCGTCCACACATCCACCCACCCGTCCATCCATCTGTCCGTCCATCCATCCATCCATCCATCCATCCATCCATCCATCCAACCACACACCCATCCGTCCATCCACACGTCCATCATCATCTATCTGCCCACACGTCCATCCATCCATCCATCCGCCCACCCATCCATCCATTTGTCCGTCCACCCACCCGTCCATCCATTTGTCCATCCACCCAACCACACACCCATCCATCCATCCATCCATCCGTCATCCATCCATCCATCCATCCGCCCACCCATCCATCCATCCATCCACTCCGTCCACCCACCCGTCCATCCATTTGTCCATCCATCCACCCAACCCGTCCACCATCCATCCATCCATCCATCCATGCCCACCCATCCATCCATTTGTCCGTCCACCCACCCGTCCATCCATTTGTCCATCCACCCAACCACACACCCATCCATCCATCCATCCATCCATCCATCCATCCATCCATCCATCCATCCATCCATCCATCCATCCATCCATCCATCCATCCATCCGCCCACCCATCCATCCATTTGTCCATCCATCCACCCAACCACACACCCATCCATCCATCCATTCATCCGTCCGTCCATCCATCCATCCATCCATCCATCCATCCATCCATCCATCCATCCATCCACCCATCATCATCTATCCGCCCACCCGTCCGCTGCCTGTCCACACGTCCATTCGCTCGTCCGTCTGTCCATCCACCATCCATCCATCATCCACCCACACGTACATCCATCCATCCTCCGTCATTCATTTGTCCATCCATCCATCCATCCATCCATCCATCCATCCACCCACCTGTCCACACGTCCATCCACCCACCCGTCCATCCATCTGTCCATCCATCCACCCAACCACACGTACATCCATCTGTCCATCCATCCACCCATCCACACGTACGTCCGTCCGTCCGTTCATCCATCCGCCCACCCGTCCGCTGCCTGTCCACACGTCCATCCACTCCTCCGTCTATCTGTCCATCCATCCATCCATCCATCCATCCATCCATCCACCCACACGTCCATCCGTCCATCCATCCACCCATCCGCCCACCCATCCGCTGCTTATCCACACGTCCATCCACTCCTCCGTCTCTATCCATCCATCCATCCATCCGCCCACCCATCCGCTGCTTATCCACACGTCCATCCACTCCTCCGTCTCTGTCCATCCATCCATCCATCCATCCATCCATCCATCCATCCATCCATCCGCCCACCCATCCGCTGCTTATCCACACGTCCATCCACTCCTCCATCCATCTGTCCATCCATCCACACGTACGTCCGTCCGTCCGTTCATCCATCCGCCCACCCGTCCGCTGCCTGTCCACACGTCCATCCACTCCTCCGTCTATCTGTCCATCCATCCATCCATCCATCCACCCACACGTCCATCCGTCCATCCATCCACCCATCCGCCCACCCATCCGCTGCTTATCCACACGTCCATCCACTCCTCCGTCTCTGTCCATCCATCCATCCATCCATCCATCCATCCATCCGCCCACCCATCCGCTGCTTATCCACACGTCCATCCACTCCTCCGTCTATCTGTCCATCCATCCATCCATCCATCCATCCATCCATCCATCCATCCACCCACACGTCCATCCGTCCATCCGTCCATCCGTCCATCCATCCATCCATCCATCCATCCATCCATCCATCCATCCATCCATCCATCCACCCACACGTCCATCCGTCCATCCATCCATCCATCCATCCATCCATCCATCCATCCATCCACCCACACGTCCATCCGTCCATCCATCCACCCATCCGCCCACCCATCCGCTGCTTATCCACACGTCCATCCACTCCTCCGTCTCTGTCCATCCATCCACCCACACGTACATCCGTCCATCCATCCATCCATCCGCCCACCCGTCCGCCGCCTGTCCGTCCGTCCGTCCGTCTGTCTGTCTGTCCATCCATCCACCCACTCACACATCATCCATCATTCACCCATCCATCCATCCACCTACACGTCCACCTGTCAGTGTGTCCATCCATCCATCAGTTAGTTCGTCCGCCCACCCACCCACATGTCCGTCTGTCCATCTATCCATCCATCCACACATCATCCATCCACCATTCACCCATCCATCCACTGACCCATACGTCCATCCATCCATCTGTCCACATGTCCACCTGTCCACACATCCATCCACCCATCACCCATCCACAATTCACCCACCTTTCCATCCATCCGTCTGTACGTCCACCTGTCCACCTGTCCGCCCGTCTGTCTTTCCATCCATCTGACCATCCAAAATGATATTGAAAATGAAAATGATAGTGGAGAGACCTGCCCTCACCAAAAAAACAAAACAGAAAAAAATACTAGTGACCTACAGAGGTCATGCTTTTGTCTTAGCATGTTGCTGGCACCTGCATTACAAAGGTGAGGGAACCGCTGGCAGAGGCTTGCGTTTTCCATCAGTGCGATAAGTCGTTGGGTTCAGTAGGTTATGCTGCTCAGGTAAACAGAATGTAAATAATGTAATGTGAGGCAAAAGCCTGCACTAATCCATCTCATCTGTAGTTAGAGATGTAGACTGCTTCTGGAAATTCACCACTGATGTTTTTTCAGCTGTAGACTTTCTCCCCTGGCATCAGAATATAGAATTTCTATTTAAGCCGTTTAGCGTGGACAAGCTGGCACTGAGAGGGATGAGTGTGCAAAACACACACACACACACACACACACACACACACACACACACACACACACACACACACACACACACACACACACACACACACACACACACACACAGTGCTCAGGTGTGCTGGGGTTGCCATGGTGCTACCGCTGGCTAGGTCGACAGAGAGCTGGGCTAATTAACCCCTGTGGATGCAACTGCCTGCAGGCGGTGGCGGTTCTAGGTCATCTTTACTGACTGGGAATTGCACCAAACACTCCTTTTACTTCACTTGTTCCAGCTCTTATCAAGTGTACTTCATATAAAAGGGTCACATTGTGATTTTGTGTAGCAACGGCGGTCTTGTGTTGAAAAGAGATCCAGCGGTGTGACATTGTTATCACAGAATCACAACTTCCCGCAGACGTTTTAACAATACGTTAGTTGCGTGCCAAAAATCTGCTGCAATTGTTTCTTATGCGTGGGAGGCCTGAGGGGGAAGCTGGATATTTCAATTGCATATCTGGAGTTTTTTTTTTTTCAGGCTGTTTAATGTGTCTTAATGAAATGAAGGATGTGCCATGTAATGATAGCCATCTTCTCACTGAGCGAGAGACGTAGAGACAGCACGTAATTATAAGAAAGGCCTCTGGCTGAAGATGTACAGTGTAGCTTGTGTGCTGTATACATTAGACCGCATGAAATGGTTTGACAGTTTTAAAAAAGATAAAAGCAGCTTGCATGTGAAATGATCCAGGTTTAATTATATTTAATGTAAACACTGATTGATGGTGACATATTGCCAGAAAGAGCTGAAACGCATGTGCCATGATGTGCACAATGAGAGTGAATGTGTCTCACTGAAGTCAATGGGAAGCACAATGTGGTCAAAATTCAAACGCACTTGCAAATTCATTTTATAATACTTTGTCTAATTTTGCATGCACAGTGTGTGACGTAATTCCAGTAGTATAAATAAAAAAAAATATAATGCATATTTACATTTGCACTTACCTGGATACTCCCTTTGGATACTGGTTATTAAAAAGTGGTTCCAGTTCTTGAACGGTTTATTACATGTAGCACTCAGACAGTGAGAGACTACACTGAATCTCATGTTATATATGGTAGGGTATAGATGTGCTAATATTATCCTAAAGTGATTTTTTGAGAAATTTTGAGATAATGTTTTCTATTTCAAAAAGCTAGATCTGTTTGATTAATGGTCAATTTATTTTAAACAATATTTAAATTTTTGTATTATATTATATAATATAAAATGTTGTGTAGTTATATTATAATAAAATTCAATAATAATTGGGCTATTTTATCATATTTATTTATCAGATTAAGTATGTCTGCCAATATTTACTTGTATACAAATATGTTGTGCATCCTACAAAATAATTTATTTCAGTTCATCGAATCATTTGAGTACAGGTTGATCTTCCTCTGCTGATACTGCTGGACATACTGAAGGTTTTACTTCTTTTTTCTAATGATCATTAGCTTTACTTGGCAGCCTGGAAAAACCACGATTGATAGCTTTATCCTGAATGTAAGCAATGAAGATGCTTTCAAAATGAACAGATTGAGAAATGCATTTTTCATTCTAGAGAGGATTATTGGGTCAGTTTTCCCAGAAGAGAAACGATGTAAATTTTATGTGCATGAATGCTAAAAGTTAATTTAGTCATCTTGTAGATTAACAGACGTGGACTAAACCTCTAATTTTGATTTCATCTTTTAAAAATGATCAAAAGTTATAGTGTGATATTATTTAGTCATAGTCACATAATATATTATTGTAAATTTAAAACATTAAAGACAAGTAAACAGTCTGTAATAATAAAATAAGAAAAAATAATCAGACTGTAAGCAATAGTACAAATAAACACAATTTGAAATCTGCTTTTCAGGTTTTTCTGGTAGATTAGATACAGAAATTGAATAATCAAATGTAAAAATAACACTGCATTGTCTTCAATGAGTGCTTTTTTTGCAGGGAGACTTTTGTTGTTTGATTAGCATTAAAAATACAGAAAGCAGCAGGAATATTAAGCTGCTGTCACTTTAAGAAATCATGCACTGATCCAATATACTGATACTGTTACACATGCATTGTCTGTAACAGAACTGAACTTTTTAGTAACTGTTTATTGTTATTATATATCTTAGAAGTAGTAATTAAAAAAAAAATTACCATTTTAACACTTTCATGGGAGTATTGCGTCTTGAGATCAGTATCGTGTACCGAACCGAATCGTGACATTAGTGTATTTAGCAGTTATCTCATTGTGAGTTGAAGCTGTTCTTGGTAGATTATCCTGAACATTCAGAAGTGGTGTTTAGGGAGAGCCTCTCCCTCCAGTGTCTGCATTTCTGCACAGTATTGTGGGTATTTGTGCATCATCAGCTCATTGGATGCTTGATGAGTTCAGTGTGAATGTGCAGTATCCCGTTTCTTGCTATTATTATTCCCATATTACAGGAAGTGCCTTAACGCATCAATATACTCATGGCAATCAATAATAATCTGCTCACTTTGCGAAATGTTTGCTAGTGTACATGCAACAACTAATGGAACAAGATCTAAATATTAATTAGACACACAAATGGTGTGTCTTACATGAAGCTACAGGCAAGGTGTGGCAAAACTAGGCCACTCTCTTATTACAAATCTGTCTGTACTGCATGTGCACTGTCAGAACAGTCTAGATTTGTCTTCCCTAAGTGACTATTAAGGTTTAAAATGAGTTAAAGAAAATCAGGAAAAGGATTATTTTGAACTGTAAGGA